>NW_027468749.1:2500-15000 GCF_046254945.1 Alosa pseudoharengus
GGGAGAGAAAACCTCGCCATTCGCTCCCGCACTTTATGATCAAATTAAATATTCATGCACAATCCAGCCAAAAGCCATTTGCAATATTTCCCACTGAATTTACCTGGCAATATTTGCTGATGACTATCGCAAGATGGTAGTAGGACAGGATGATGCAGCTCTCTTTTTGTGTGTGTGTGTGTGTGTGTATGTGTGTGTGTGTGTGTGTGCGTGTTTGTGTGTGTGTGTCTGTGCGTGTGCCTGTGTGTGCATGTGTCTCTGTGCGTGTGTGTGCGTGCGCATGGTGGTAGTGGGCTGATGGAAGCTATTTAAAACCCAACCAACAATTTTGTGTCTCATTTCCAATTCATTTAAGGTCGTTGTAAGATTAACCTGAATTATATATTTTTTGCCCTGGCACACTCTCTTTGGGTCTGGGGGAATAAATGACAAAGATAGCAGTTTATGTAGAGATAGACACCCATTGACCAAAGCATTATGCAAAGCCACACATCATCCAAATCCATTCTTATAATTTGTGTGTGTGTATGTGTGTGTATGTGTTGGAGGTCCTGAATGACTGACCGGTTGGACTCGACACGACTGGCGGAGATGAGGTAAGGGCAGAATCAGCGGCTGAGTTTATTTCGGTCGTCTGGCAACCCTGCTCAGGGATTAATTGTCCTTGTGCACCATCCCGTGGGACTGTCTGTGTCTGACGCCTGTCTAGGTTTGGGAGGTGTGTGTGTGTGTGTGTGTGTGTGTGTGTGTGTCTAAATGTGAGTCTGTATCTGTGAGTGTGTATATGTGTGAGTGTGCTAGTGTCTATCTGGAGTTAAGTGAATCTGTGTGTATTCTTTATGTGTCTGCATGTGAGTGAATCTGTGTGTGTGTGTGTGTGTGTGTGTGTGAGTCAACAGTCTGACTCATAGCTGCTGGTGCTGGTCTCTCGAAGGAAAACACCCCCCTAGTGAGTGAGTGAGTGAGTCACTCGTGGCCCTCTGGCTGCCCATGTGTGTCACGTCGGCCCAGCGTTCTGCCCCCCCCCCCCCCCCCCCTGTCTCTGTCTGGCAGTGGCGGCTCCACTCCACGGCACAGCGGCCCTCTCCCGCCACCTCTCAATGACCTCACCCTCTCCAGAGGCTCCGCTGCTGTTTTTTGGACATGAATGATGTAAGACGGAGATACCGTCTGGTAAACGCCTTTTGGAAGTGGACAAGAGTTCTACAGAATTGTGGACAACAGCCTCAAAATATATAATATCGACCTATTTCGTATGATGCAGTAATGTTAAACCATGTATCCTATTTACTAAATGGTACTGCAAATACATATTGATTTATTTAATACAATTCATGTACTATTCATATACACATACATACATATTTACACAGATGAATTGAAATGTATGGTGGTATCTATTCAATTTCAGAGTCAATTTAAGGAAAGTATTATATTTTAATCAATGTAATGAAAATGGATTAATGATGAGTCATGCAGTAGGCTGGGCATTGTGAAGCATGTATTCACAAAACAAAAAAACTTTATCTGTAGGTGTATGTTGGCTTCTATTAAAAGCTACTGCACACCCAACATGTAAAGTGGAATACAGACATACACACACATACACGTGTGTGTGTGTGTGGGTGGGAGAAAGAGGCCGGCATCTGTGTGTGTTCTGAGAGACTGCCCCTGACTCCCCACAAAGGCCACAGGCAGTAGCCTGCCAGCTTAAGTTTTGGCTTAACAATTGGCCTGTGCAATTGACTGAGTGGGAGTGAGTGTGTGTGCACGAGCGTGTGCGTGCTGTAGTGAAATGTGTGAGAAATGCCACATATGAGTGAAGAGCGGCGTTTTGCGTGACCATCAGGCCCTCTGGTTAAAAATACATGGAAACAAATGAAAATTTAATTCCTTTAGAGAGCGCCCCGCTGCCCTGTTCCCTCTTACGCCCCCACCCCACCCCACCACCCCCCCTAAAGTCCCAGACGTCCGAGCCGGCCACCTGCGTCTCCAGCCAAAGTGGCTACCCTCCTCTCCTCTCCTCTCCTCTCCGCTCCTCTTCTCCTCTCTCCTCTTCTCTTTCTCAGATCGGAGGGAAATCTAATAACCCAGCCGAGGCCCCTCAACCCCCACCCCCACCTTCGCCCCCACCCCCACCCCTACACCCAGTCCCTGTACAGACACCACTCCTCCATTGGCCAGTTAAAAGCCCTGATTGAATTTCATCTTGATTTCATTAAATATTCATAAAGGCCAATTAGAAGGGCAACTTGGCCGGCTGAAAGGACCGTCTCTCCATAATCTTGTCACTGGCAGTCAATCAGACGCTTCCAATTTCAAGGTGGACCCCGAAAGTCCATGTTCTTGACCCTGGCCACGGCTCTCCCGCTCTAGAACCCCCCCCTCGGCTTCTGCTGTGACACAGAGAAGAGAGGGAGGACAGAGAGAGAGAATAGAGAGAGAGAGAGAATAGAGAGAGAGGGAAAGGTGAAAAGAGCCACAATGGCCTTCTAATAGGGTTTGAGTCGCCATATTAAGTCTATTCAGAGAATGAATGTTTTCGGAGGTTGAAATCTTTTTTCTTTTTCACAGAAAGGGAGGAGAAGACGTGAAACACTGAAAGAGAGGAACAGAGGGAGAGCGTTCTATGCCCCCCCCCATACACATACACACACACACACACACACACACACACACACACACACACACATACACACACACACACACACACACATATAAACATACACACAAACATACACACACACACACACACACACACACACACACACACACACACAGGGCATATTTCTGACATAAAGAATTGATGACTTTGAGAAACTTTCCTGGACGAGCCCATCCCCAGTGTGACCGTCTGACCTCCTCTCTGCCCCCTCTTTCCCCCTGGGTCTCCTCCCAGTGCCCGTGAGCAGGGCGGACACTGCCCGACCGTCGTTACGGTGATATGACACCGCGTGCGGCTAACCCTGACATCCGGCCCATCTGGCTCCTTCGAACACGGCGACCTTCCACACTGACATGCAAGAGGAAATCGATGCAGACACGCTACCTTTTTGCGACCAATCGATGATTTGGGAACAGTGATAGTGGGGCTGGGGGCTGGAAGCCCCCCCCCCCCCTCCCACACACACACACACACATGAACACACACGCACACACACGCACACACACACACGCACACTCCAACACACCCTCTACCCCACTGCTAACCTACCCCATTATTTGCTCAATCAGTGTCCGACTGACACCACCCCTGTCGATGGAGTGCAGAAGCACTGACCTGGTGTTTACTGAGGGGGGGATCAATGGCCTCTATGTGCACACAGTGCACCTCTGCACAATCAGCAGAACAGTTCACCACACACACACACACACACCACACACACACACACCACACACACACACACACACACACCACACACATACACACACACACACACACACACACACACACACACACACACACACACACAGACACACACACACACACACAGTCAAGAAGGCCAGCAGAGGCAGAGAGAGAGAGAGAGAGAGAGAGACAGAGAGAAAGAGAGAGAGAGAGAGAGACAGAGAGAAAGAGAGAGAGAGAGATAGAGGGACAATGGTGAAACCAGAGCTTTCACCAGCGCAGATTTATGATGACTGAAGAGACTAAATGTCCAAAAAGCAGCAGATTCTGACAAAAATAAAGAGATTCGCTTGGTCTTTTGCTGAGTCTCTGAAAAATGATCTGGCCTCCCCTCCTCTGCCTTGCCCAATATGTCCAGGTGTGCACCTGTAAATCTGGACCAAATCAGGCCTTACTCTGTTGGTCGCATCCGCGCCACACCAGGGCCGGACCGTGCCCAGCGCTGGCTGCCATGTGGGCTTGTGGCGGACATGTTTTAATTCAGTTATTGCGAGTGTGCCTGCAGCTTGTGGGAGCCTGCTAGTCTGAGTCTGCCAGAGCAGGAGGACCCGCCGAGAAAGCGGGGCTCTTTGCTTAATCAAGAGGAGCGCAGATTTAATCAATCAACATCGCCATCAGCCGATCACAGGCCGTGACTGAGGCCAGCTAGGAGCTGAAGATTAATGGCCACAAAGCCAACTCCACAAACTGAAAACTTACAGACGGCCAACTAAAGTCACAAACAACTTGGGAGCACTTACGACAAATACGACTTCTTCCTAGGTTGGGCTAGTATAGTATAAGTATATATACTCTTTTGATCCCGTGAGGGAAATTTGGTCTGATTTATCCCAATCCGTGAATTAGTGAAACACACTCAGTGAGGTGAAGCACAAACTAATCCCGACGCAGTGAGCTGCCTGCAACAACAGCAGCGCTCGGGGAGCAGTGAGGGGTTAGGTGCCTTGCTCAAGGGCACTTCAGTCGTGCCTACTGGTCGGGGTTCAAACTGGCAACCCTCCGGTTACAAGTCCAAAGTGCTAACCAGTAGGCCACGGCTGCCTCACTGACTCGCGAGTAGTCCTATCTTGTTTGTACATCATTTGTGGTGAGGTAGAAAGGCAGGTAGAAAGATATTGTCTTTCTGTCTCGTTTTCCTTCCACATTTTCTTTGTTTACTTCTCCAATATGATCTAAATTTCTTGTTCTCATGTTTGTGAAAAATAAATGTCTATTGAATGTGTATTGACAAATCTTTTTTGTCATGAAAAAAAAAAAACGCCATTGAACTACAGAGACTACTATGGTGAACTGCACAAAGAAAAGCACTCCAAGCTCTGACTTCCTTACTATGACTAACCCTGGGATCCATCTATCTTCTAACAGTATGTCTCCAGCACCTCCTTGGGCACTTCCCCCTCTTGAACTCAAAGCAGGGTGGGTCTTTCTTCCTTCCTGTTGCTGTGTTTCAATAGTGTTTCCATGGCATGTGTTGATTGTAGTCCTTACGCATAACAGTGGAAATGATCCAACCAGCTCTGTCATGACTAGGGATGTTGAAGAACTGTAATGAACACACTAGCGTGTGTGTGCTTGTTGTGTAGTTTATTCAGGTAAGGGAAAACATTTATTTACTGTTAAGCCATGCGTACCTCATAGTTGCTTGCTTAGTGTAATTGAAAAGGGACAATAATTGTTGCGTGAGCAATCTAAATCTCCTGTTTGGCGTCCCGCGCGTTCTCAAGGCTTGCTCAGACGGATGCACAAAAATGCACAAGAGAGAGCCAGAAGCTGGAGGAGCAATTGGAGAGAAAATGAGGAACATTTTAAGAGAGAGAGAGAGAGAGAGAGAGAGAGAGATGAAGAATAGTTTCAGAGAGAGAGAGAGGGAAAGCCTCAGAGAATGGTATCTTGGTGAGGGAGACAGCTGACGCGGGTAAGAAAGGCGGTTTGCGAAAAAACTCTCATGCGCTGGGGAATTCGTCATACCACTTCCACAGTGTTGAAAACAAATTCCACAAATGTTGACATTAAGGCTTTAAGGGGGGTCGGGGGGTGGTGGCTTAAGACAGACAGACTATCTGACAGGCAGACAGACAGACACAGACCCAGTTTTAAGACTGGAGAACGGCAGACACACACTCACACATTCACCCAGGGAAAGTAATGGTGACACACTCGTTGTCCCAGCCCAAGGCCACATCCCCAGCTGTCACCATGACGAGATGGAGAGAGAGACAAGGACGGGGAGGTCAGGGGCGTGGAACGCACCCAGGTATGGGGCAGCGCTTCCCTCCAGTAAACACATCAACCCCCCCCCACACACACACACACACACACACACACTCCTACTACTCAGCCGACTGAGAAAGACATGTGTGCGCCTTGTAATCATCTGCACAAGGGAAACAATTCCAGCATTCCTCCTGCCAATAGACTCCCTCCAATGTCAGAATTGGAAAAGAAAAGCAAAACAATGACACACAGACACACACACACAAATCAATTTAGTAGCACAGGCAGACAATGCAGTGACCATGGTCGGCTGGCAGGCTAATTTCATTAGTGGTGTGTGTGCGTGTGTGTGTGTGTGTGTGTATGTGTGACGGAGAGGTGGTGATGGAGAATGTGTGTGTGTGAAGCATGCCTTATTTACATGACAGCGCCAAAGTGTCAGGGGATTATCCTCACCGGGCCCCCAAGCCATAGAGGATGGCTCTGCATGGCCACACACACACACACACACACACACACACACACACACACACACACACACACACACACACACACACATTCCAGTGTACCCACAATGCCCTAACAAAGATGAAGACAACTGTATTGGACATCATTATCTGTGATGGCAGCCAATAAGGCCTGTGACACCTCTGTGTGAACTCCTGCTCTCTGTTTAGCGCTGTTTTTACGCCCCTGCAAAACACGCAAACACACTCCTATGAGGGATCACTCTGAGGTCACTCTGATAGCTGGCCTCCGAGAGGACTGCAGTCATTAATTCTACACCATTAACTTTATAATAAATGATCTATAATATAAAAAATACCATCATTATGAACTTGATTACGAAACCAGCAGTCAGCGCACATTCCACAGAGTCGGAGCTTTCTTTCCAGCTAATTAAGTGGCTATGGAGGGAGTGTCACACATGGAGGCTGTTTTAAAGAACAGGCTGCTTTGAATTCAGTGATGTTGGGGTACATGTGTCTGATGGGGAGCCATCAAAGTCTGCCGCTGATAAGATAATATGACAGACGTTCTTCGCCTCGCACAAACTCTCCTGGGTGGTTCTGCTCCAATGAAGCGCCTCGGTGACTGATTGACAGATTCTCTCCTTCACACACACATACACAAAGGCAAGCATGTACGCAGACACACACACACCCACACATTCAACCCATACATGCAATAAGTTCACACAATGGCAGTGATGAGTTTATTTTTAGATGGAGTCTTGGATCATAGAGATGCATTAGACGTTGTCTTCCTACTGGATAACAGTGAAATGAATAGGCTTTTATTTCTCTACTTGACATGTCTTTTGTGGCCTGTGTACTCTGACTCATGTATAATGCGTTAACCTAAGGTGACACAATCACTACTAATGGCATTTTAATACATATGGAGTTTAGCCTGAACCCTTTCTAGGGGAAAACAGCTAAGTTATTTTATGTGTGCTTTTCACTGAATGCATGAATGCATGCTGTGTCTATTATGACCATAGCAGGACACACACACACGCACACACACACACACACACTAGTCCATCTCACTCTCAAGCTCTCTCTTTGTGCTGCCATGATATCAAAAGAAGCAACTTTAGAGCTTAATATACAGTATGTGATATCTGATGTTTATGTTGATATTAATTAGAAGAATTATACATTAGATTAATTAAAGCCTATTGATAATGTAGCCTTGGATTCTCTGGATGTTTTTTGGGGGGGACGCTCAGGGGCTTTGAGCTGAAAGTAAAATACCTGCTCTTTACTGCACAGAGGAGAGGAGAGGGGGGAGAGAGAGAGAGAGAGAGAGAGAGAGAGAGAGAGATAGAGAGAGAGCGCAAGAGAGCAAGCGAGAGAGAGAGAGAGAGAGCAGGATTACAGAGGACACTGGTCTGTTCAGATGAGGTGAATGAAGAGAGAGTGAAAGAAACAAGCAGGTATGGAGCTGGCCAGTGAATAAATTAATCAAACATCCCAAAGCAGGGTGGGTCAGTCGGGAATGGATGACCATGAATGAATGAACGAATCACAGCAAAGCAGAGAGGGTGAGTCCGATGGTTCTGGGCCGGAGTCAGCAGCATTCTGAGATGCCCTTCACTGACCTGCGGCCTGCTCCCTTTCACACCAGCTTGAGGTCATTAACAGCCCCGTCTCACGGGTGGCACCGGACACAAATACAAAGCGCCGCACGCCAGAAGGACACGTGGCTCACTGAGCAACCACTGCTGTCCTCCTGGAGTCTCCGAGTCATGTGAGCGCTTTGGACCCCGCGCCCCTGTCTCCTGTGCCCCTCCGCACAGACAAAATAAATAAACAGCAAAAAGAGTCATTTGACGCATCTGTAATCACCTTAGCCACATCCTTGGGAGCTGCGAGCTCTAATTCGGCACGCTTTTAATTTGTTTTCACAGCGGTTCGAGCAAATTGAATTTGTTAATTAAAGCAGCAAAATGAAATGCTGAGCATTATTGACGAGATGCTAATTGGGTTAGCGTGGAAATTGGAAGTGTGTGTGTGTGTGTGTGTGTGTGTGTGTGTGTGTGTGTGGTGGGGGCATGTTGGAGTATCAATAGCCGGGACAAATCATATTATGGCAAGAGTGCAGCAGTACAGCGTGCCAGCCTGCCCCATTGTGAAGCTCCACCATCGCCATCACTCTCTCACTCTCTCTCTCTCTCACTCTCTCTCTCTCTTCCTCCATCTCCCCAGTATACTCTACTGGCCTGTCCCATTGAAAAGCTCCGCCATCTCTCTCTCCTTTCCATCTCTCTCACTCTCATTTTTATCTCTCTCTCTCTCCGTTCCCTCTTTCTCTCCCTCACTCTCACTATTTTCCTCCATGTCTCTGGAATGCCTGCTTGTGCCATTGGGAAGCTCCACAAACCTATATCTCTCTCTATCCCTTGTCTCTCTCTCTCTCTCTCTCTCTCTCTCTCTCTCTCTCTCTCTCTCTCTGGCAGTGTGAGCCACACATGAGACAGTGTCTCCTCCTCCTTCTCTTCCTCCTCATCTGCTTTACATTCAGCAGTCAGATCAGCTCAGCTTAGACTTGGCAAACGTCGGCCGCTTTGCTCCAGGAGAGAACACACGCGTCGCACCCCCACCCCGACACACACACACACACACGGCGGATGAAAACCCCCCAGAGATGTGTTAGAAGTGGCCTCACGTTGGAAAAGATGCTGGAAGAAGCACAGCACACACACGCACGCACGCACGCACGCACGCACACACACACACACACACACACACACACACACACACACACACACACACACACACACACACACACACACACACACACACAGTTGTGTATGCAACTCTATTGCTATTTACACTCTATTCACTCCTGCCCTCAGCTCTGTGGCGCAGTGTGTTAAGGCTGATGATACGATGTGCAGCATATGACAGCCACCTGTCAAAGAGGTTCAAATCCGGGGCTAAAGTAGAGATGTTTACTACAATATTCTCACCATTGTTTACCCTTATAAATTATATATATCAAAAGTGCACATCTTTTATTATTATTATCCGCAGGTGTGTCACTTTGACTTGTGTGCACGTTGCTGCAAATTGCCTTTTAAATAATACATGTTCTTCTTAAAACAAAAATACGGTTGTATGGCGGTTAGAAGTGTAAAATATCAACCTGAAACCTGGATGCATTTATAGTGAAAAAATCGACACAAAGATCCCCGGAACTATGCTTCTACCAAAGATCCTTGATTACTTGCTCCGCTTTAACCCTCTCTGCTTCTAATATGCTTCTACCACAGGTCGAGAGGAGTAGTTTGAACTACATAACTTTACAATAGTGTTTGTGAACGTTCATTGGAACTATGGTTTTGGGAAACACTTGTGTCGTACTTGCATAGTTCCAACCATGTAAGTTGCTAATGTAGTTGCTAACTACAGTATGCTTTTGGGAAACACACCCCTGAACAGTAGCATAACATAGAATATAGCATGTGCAGCATCATGGCAATACAATGCATTACTATAGAATGTGGAACACTATATAATATGACTAATATAATAAGACTGCAGAAATCAAAGAACAGCAGTAAAATGTGCCATCGATCCCAGTCAACTCTACTCTCAGGTTAGGGCCATTGGCTTTATTGCCCCCTCCCTCTCTCTCTCTCTCTCTCTCTCTCTCTCTCTCTCTCTCTCTCTCTCTCTCTCACACACACACACACACACACACACACCACCACCCCCCCCCCCCCAACCTTCAGCTCAGCAGCAGTTGTCTGCATAAAACACATCCATCCAGGGTTCAACACAAATCTTTTCAACAGCTCATTTACTTTGTCCCTGACCTCTGCCCAACTGAGTTAGGAACAGGAAAGAGGAGAGGAGAGAAGAGGAGAGATTAGGAAAGGAGAGAAGAGAAGAGAAGAGGAAAGGAGAGAAGAGGAAAGCAGAGAAGACGAGAGAAGAGGAGAGCAGAGGAGGACAGGAGAGGAGAGGGGAGGGGAGGAGAGGGGAGGAGAGGGGACAAGAGGACAGGAGAGAAGAGGAGATAAGAGGAGTGGAGAGGAGTAGAGAGGAGAGGAGAGGAGAGATGAAGAGAGCCCTTTATTTCAATGCAGCCTCCTGACTCTCTTTCTCTCTTAGTCCATACATCTCTCTTTGAATTTCTATCACCCTGTAAACTCCATCATTCTTTCTTCTTCTTCTGTCTACACCTTTAATTCCCTTTATTATATCACTCCATCATTTTTACGCTGTTGTCCCTCCTCTCCCTACAGCTCTCTCTCTCTCTTTCTCTCTCACTCTCTCTATCCCTGCCTCTGTAGAGTGGAGAGCCCGGGTGTGATAGTGAGCAGTGCCTGAGTTACTGAGGTGATTATGCTGCTAATTACGCCCAGTCCCGCTCCATCAATAGGCCCCAACCTCCACCTGACAATGCGGCTCCATTTGCTGCAATCGTCAGTACTTCACCGGCCCACAAGCCCTTTTGTCAGAGAGAGAGAGAGCGAGAGAGAGAGAGAGAGAGAGAGAGACAGAGAGAGTAATAGAGAATGAAGGAATTTGATAAAGGACAAGAGAAAAAGAGGAACACCGGTAGAGAGACAGAGATAGAAAGATGGAAAGCAGAGAGAGAGAATGATAGATAGCAGAGATAAAGAGGGAGAGAGAAGGATAGAGAACAGAAAGGGGGGGGGTGAGGGAGCAGGGGAAGTCATGTGTGTATGAAGATTAAGGGGAATTAATTTGATTAAATGTGAGATGTAAGTATGTTTAGAACATCTTGTCTTGTGGATAATAAGGTTTGGCTTTATCTTCATGAAGTGATTTCCCTCATCTGAGTTCACTTGTGTCATTACTGAGGACTGAGAGACTCTTAAGACCAACAGCAAGTTTCTTGCTATGTGGTTCAACAGCTTGCTATGTGGTTCAAGGATGCTGCACTGAAGACAATCACAAAACATGGATGGTAAACATATCCAATTCATTATCAACAAGACAGGAAACAGTAAACTGGTGTCATAACATCCACACAAACACACATTCACCTATACCATTAATGGACAAAAGCACACCCACACACACACACACCCACCCACACACACACACACACCCACACACGCACATCAATACTGAAGGCACAAGGTTGTGACTACGCAGAGTCTCACTGGCTAATTGGCACTACAGAAAGTCCCCCCCTCACCCCGCCCTCATTCTGTTGCCTAGCATTTGGGCCATTATAGCATTCATTAGCACGTTAGCTCGGCCTCTGAAGTCAAGTTCAAAGTGGAGGGCCAGGGGCCGGTGGGAGGGAGGGGGAGAGTGGGATGCACACGAGCAGGCCGGAACGGCTGAGGAGAGGTGTGTGTGTGTGTGAGCGTGTGTGTGTGTGTGTGTGTGTGTGTGTGTGTGTGTGTGTGCACGGCGTGCAGGCACTACAGTCAGTCGGACGGATCGGCTAACCTGGATCCAGCGTTTGATCCCGACCGTCGCGACTCAGAGTGTAGATTGCTGCGAGAGTCGCTCCATAGCTTTGAGCACGTCCTGACTGATAGAATATAAACCAACAACCCAGCCTCCCCTCTCAAACACACGCTAAATAAACAAGATGAATTGAAATAACATTCTGCAAATGCAAACCCGAGCTACCTGTGGATTGAAAGTAGCCTACAGTGCCACTGAGATCAGACAAAGCTGGTTTCATAAGAGGTCCGTGTGCCTGTGCTTAATGTGGACTGGCTCGAGACCAGACATCAAATGTGTGTGTTGAAGGGTTTTTAATCAGTTCGCATTTACAGCTATTACAGCTCTGGGCCCTTTCTACGACTCACTGAAGGAATTATTCATGTTTGACCTAAGGAAATGTTTTCATTTAACATGCAGGGTTATCTGAGTTAGTTTGGCTCCCTGGCTGCTTTAAATGGAGGAATAGAAAGATGAGATTAGTCAGTAAAAATCAGGAAGAGAGATAGAGAGAGAGAGAGAGAGAGAGAGAGAGAGAGAGAGAGAGGGATGCTTTGTGAGGCTTAGGACAGCACTGCTACAAGCCAGCCACTGTTTATACTGAGCTTCAAATAACAACCAAAACAAAAAAAATCACTCCAGCATCTCTCCACTGATGAGATCCTTTTGGCGATGATGGAATTGCTTGTTGACACTTGATGTTAAGTAGACGTTTGATATAGTGTAACTATGCCACGCATCTGTAATGACACACTTGTACTTTCACAAAACTGACAATATCATCTTCTTTTGTAAGCACATGTGTGTTGTTACATAGCTCATAGTCAGGGTGTTACAATGCACTTAGTCATATAGTTACTATTTAAAAATGTGCCGCTGCGCAAGCATTTGCAGCCATTGACTAGTAGCGGCGATGAGCTCTGATGACCAATCGC
>NW_027468751.1:12500-18565 GCF_046254945.1 Alosa pseudoharengus
TTGCTACAGTGTAGGCCTATCCCCTGTGTTTCTCTTTTGAGACAAATTGCTTACTAGACTTTAAGAAATTCAGGTGCAGAGGGAAAATAGATGTTGTAATGTGTGTGTGAATGAGTGTGCATCAGTACGAATACATGAGTATATATGCATACTGTAAGTGTGCAAACTCATGGATGTGTGTGTGTGTGGTTGTGTGTGTATTTGTATACCTGTTAATGTTTGGGGAGATTTATAGAGCTTTCAACTAGTACATAACAGTGATTTTGATTATTTCATATGATAATTTGTATGTTTTAATCATTATAACTTCATATCTGTAAAATATTGATTTTCATTCTGCAATGGTACAATGTTGCCTGGAGGCAACACCTGAGTTTAAAATCAGATTTCTGGGAGACTTGTAATGCAGTGGAAACCAAATACATATTTTTATGTTAGTGTTAAGTTATAAGGATAGGTGTTTTAAGTTAGCTTTAATTCTTAAAAATAGGAATTATTTCACTTTTTACTATTATGGTACAATGTTGCCTTGAAGCAACAAATCATAAAAATATATAAAAATTAAAAACATTATACAAATATGATTATTATTGTTCTCACCATCATTTTTATCAAATCAAATCATCATCTCTAACCAAAATTAAAGAAATTCTGGTTACACTTTACTTGACAGTAGCAACATAAGAGTGACATGACTCTGTCATGAATGTGTCATTAACAGGTCAAAAAACGTTTATGACATAATGCTTCTGCCATTAAGTGTCATTTGGTTTTTTTCATAACATGTTAGGGTTAGGGAAGGGTTAGGTTTAGAGTTAGGATTAGAGTTAGGGTTAGGGTTAAGGTTAAGGTTAGGGTTAGAGGTTAGGATTAGGGTTAGAGTTCATGTGTCATGACACTCTATGTCGATACTGTCAAGTCAACACTGTAAGTGTTACCGAAATTTCCTATGTTTACAGCCTAAAACGCATTTATTCTAATTGGGGTCATTTTTGATTCCACTCATGGAAGAGTGTAGGTGTTGGTAGGATATGCATCTAAGGGTTAAAAACCCATCACCCTTCCTTACACAGTTGTTCCACGCGCAGGACAAAACACAACTCTCCATTTTACAGACAGCGGTCCGCTTAAACCTCCAGTGTCCATCCTCAGTCAGATGTTACATATGTCAGACAGATAGATAGATAGATAGATACTTTATTGATCCCCAGGGGAAATTCAAGGTCTCAGCAGCATACAGACATCACACACACATTCTTTAACAGCAGAAAGAGTAATTAAAGTATATAATATAAAAACACAACTAAGCAATAAGGACAGTAGAAGATAAAGAATATGCTAAATATACTAAAATACAAATTATACTAACACTTAATCTAAATTAATTCTAAAAACAGTATCCACATAGTGGTGATTAATCAATCAGAGGCGCTTGCAATGACTGAGGCAGGGACTGAGCCTGTGATTCTCTGTGCATAGTAAGGTATGGTAAGGTGCTCTAAGGTGCTCTGTGTGAATGAGTGTCATGGTGGTAGTGCAATGGTGATAGTGGTCATGGTGATAGTGCAAGTCCAAGTCCAACAGTGCAACAATGCAGAAATAAAGTAAAGTAAAGTCTATATTTCTATATATTTAACTATTTAAGAAAATGTATAAGTGTGGCCACAGTTCGGCTGTGGCATGGAGGGGGGGGGGGGTTATGCATATGTGCTAATGTGCTAATATAGCACACCAACAGTGAGGCATAAAGAGAGTGGTAAAAGTGGCTAGTGGACAGACAGTATCCAAACATGGAGGGGGTGAAGAGGCAGACAGACTATGCAGAGAAGTCTATCTCTCCTCTTCCCTTAAGTGAGGCATTGAACAGTTCAATGGCCCTGGGGACAAATGACTTTCTCAGTCTGTCAGTTGTGCAAGGCAGTGAGCGAAGTCTCCAGCTGATCAGGCTCTTCAGCTTTACAATAGTGCTGTGGAGTGGATGACACTCATTGTCCAAGATGTTGATCAGTTTGTTCAGGGTCCTTTTGTCAGATAGGGAAGTTCAGCTCCCACTACAGAGCCAGCTTTCCTTACCAGCCTGTCAATTCGCCCCGCATCCTCTTCCTTGTGCTTCCTCCCCAACATACCACTGCATAGAAGAGGACGCTGGCAACAACAGACTGGTAGAACATCCTGAGGAGCTTGCTGCACACATTGAAGGACCACAGCCTCCTCAGGAAGTACAGCCTGCTCTGCCCTTTCTTGTAGAGTGCATCAGTGTTGGCTGACCAGTCCAGTTTATTGTCCAGGTGGAGACCCAGATACTTGTAGGTGCTAACCACCAACACATTGACCCCATCAATGTGGACTGGTAGCAGAGTGGGCTTAGATCTGCGGAAATCCACCACCATCTCTTTGGTCTTTGAAATGTTAAGTTGAAGATGATTGAGTTTGCACAAAGTCCTCCACCAGGCTCCTGTACTCCTCCTCCTGCCCGTTCCTGATACACCCCACAATTGCAGTATCGTCAGAAAACTTCTGCATGTGGCATGACTCGGTGTTGTAGCAGAAGTCAAATGTGTACAGGGTGAACAGGACTGGAGAGAGCACAGTTCCCTGTGGCGCTCCGGTGCTGCAGATCACAGTGTCAGAGAGAAAGTTCTTCAGTTCTTCAGATGTTACATATGTCAGACAAAACCATTTACAGACAGTGCAGCTTAAAAGCGCCATCAAATGGCCATCGTACACCCTCCCTCACTCAGCAACTACAAAATCAACTCCATGTCCAGACAGCTTAGGTAAGAACACACACCACCAGACATGCACCGCCCTCCCTCACTCAAACACTACGTGCGCAGGACAAAACCAACTCTATTTACAGACAGCTTAGGTAAGAACTCAGCCAGGTGCTGCTTCTAAAAGCTCTGGAAAAGACCGGAACGTCAACAGTCCCCTGAGAGTGAGTTAAAGGCTTCAAAGTGAACCGAGGAGTTGGCTAAAATAAGACTCACCTGATGAGAAATAGCCTGTCTAAAGTGGCCAGTCAGACAGGTTGGCTGAACGTTCAGACTGCTCGGACAAAAATCTGGAAAGCAAAGTCGCCGGGATACAGCTGGTTACATTTCATTACCAAGGGGCCATGTGAAAGACAAGAATGTAGAATGTCCAGTAGAGCCCGACCGATTTATCGGCGGGCCGATATTATCGGCCGATATTAGACATTTTCCAAACTATCGGTATCGGCATTTATAATGGCCGATAAATTAATATTTTAAAAATAAAATAAAAACGGACGAAACACCCTTCAACCATGTCATGACTGTTGGCGTTGTATAGTTTGTCCACCAGAGGGCACTCTACACCGACCCTGCTGGCAACACTCGTGTATAACGCGCCACACATCCGGCAACCTGCTGATCCAGCCAGAGTCGGGCGGAGAGAACCAGTTATCCGCGAGTGAGATCATCAGTGAAGTGTGTTCATGGTGATTTGGTCACGAGACATACATTGCTTGAAATAACAATTAAAAGAACATCCCCATCAGTTTTCTTAACTCAAATAAGCATGACAAAATTTCGTGAAAACAATGTCCAGTTTTGCTGCTGTTAAATAAGCCGAGAGTGAAGCGGAATTAGCTAGTAATTACGTTACGTTGTTACAGTGTAGTTGACTGTCTGTTCTTTTAACTTTTGACAATGTGACTGAAGATTTATTTCTTTAATAGCGTGACAGTTATAGCAGTGAGACGTATCATCTCTCCCTGGCCTGTTATTTTGAAAGCGTATGTTTTACAATTTGCAGTATGACGTTATCCATTACTAAATTAGGGCTCATCATAGACTAGCTAACCACAAAGCTAGC
This sequence comes from Alosa pseudoharengus, assembly GCF_046254945.1. Classification (NCBI taxonomy): domain Eukaryota; kingdom Metazoa; phylum Chordata; class Actinopteri; order Clupeiformes; family Clupeidae; genus Alosa; species Alosa pseudoharengus. The sequence continues at coordinate 16,341 of NW_027468751.1, forward strand.
TAATGCCATGAATATCAGTGGAAGACCGCTAACGTTAACATTAATGAGCTTGGAAACCACAACGAACTTAGGTAACACTTTATTTTAATGTGTCGCTGTTACAGTGTACTTACCTAATTAGGTACAGTGGTACAACCTGTGTAACAACATGTACTATCAGGTACTATCATTGTACTTGCATAATGTATTTGTGGGTACCTACATATAGTTGTTACATTGTAATACTGAGTGCTTTTACAAAACTTTGCCAATTTGCCTACATTTTCATCAGAGGCAAAGAGCTGACCTGAGACCTGCTGGATGGGGTAAATCTGGTCATGATAGATTTGATATACAAAGCATGCTTAGCTCCAGTCAAGGCCTCATTGTCTTCAGTGTACATGTAACAGCTGTGCTGCTACAACCTTGTTACTCTTTGATACAGTGGAATAAACTGGAACAGGTCTTGTCTTGGAACAGGTCTACTAATTCACATGTACTGTGTGGTGTAACAGCAGACAGGATGCATAACATCATTGACAGGATGTATATATGTAGATGTAAGTACTTAACTGGTACACTTTATTTTAATGGGTTTATTCCACTGTATCAAAAGAGTAATAAATGTGTACCAACACAGTTGATACATGTACTACAGTATGTAGGGTAATGGCAGACATGTTCCAAGACACCAATGACACAACATACATGTAATATGTAATTGTAAGTACTTAACTGGTACACTTCATTTTAATGGGTTTATGCCACTGTATCAAAGAGCAATAAGTGTGTACCAACACAGTTGATATATGTACTATGTAGTGAATTAGTAGACCTGTTCCAAGACATTGAAGACATAACATACATGTCATATGTACATGTAAGTAATTAACTGGTACACTTAATAGGTTTATTCCACTGTATCAAAGAGTAACAAGGTTGTAGCAGCACAGCTGTTACATGTACACTGAAGACAATGAGGCCTTGACTGGAGCTAAGAATGCTTTGTATATCAAATCTATCATGACCAGATTTACCCCATCCAGCAGGTCTCAGGTCAGCTCTTTGCCTCTGATAAAAATTTAGGCAAATTGGCAAAGTTTTGTAAAAGCACTGAGTATTACAATGTAACAACTATATGTAGGTACCCACAAATACATAATGCAAGTACAATGATAGTACCTGATAGTACATGTTGTTACACAGGTTGTACCACTGTACCTAATTAGGTAGGTACACTGTAACAGCGACACATTAAAATAAAGTGTTACCCGAACTTATTCTGCCTAAATAAAGTAATTATTTATAACTAGTATATCTGTAGTTACAGTCCCTGCATACGTAGCTTGTGCATAAAAGTTAGCTTTTCTTTTACACGTGTGTGAAATCCAATGACGCGAAGTGTGCGTTTCAGACTGTCGTTCAGCCGCAGCATTAACAAGTTACATAATGGATTTAGATCACTAAATAGTAGGTTTTAGAAGGCAGACAGCAACTGATGATTGAAAATGGTTTGATGTAGCTTGATGGAAATAATTTTAAAAGTGCAGGTAAAGGGATAAGCAAGCTGACATTGTAATTATAAGGTAGCTTATAAGGCAATAGGGACTAATTATTACACACGCACACTCAAACATTTAAGAGTGAACTTTATCTTGTTTAATGATAATACAAATGATGATGATAGTAATAATGTCATCATTATTTTTTGTAACTATTAAGTCTTAGTTCAAAGCTATATTTATGAAGCTTACTAAGTTTTTTAATACTGGTAACTTTGATTTGGTTTTTGTTGTTATTATGTTTTTGTTCAAAAGATTTCATATCTTAAGTTTCTATTTTTATACATTTTATTTATCAGAACTTTAATATATTTCGATGTTCCTCTGTTCCACTGTGACAATATTATTTAAAAATATTTTTTATTTTTTTTAAAATGCATTATCATATTATTTCAGTCAATACTCATAAATAACTACAAATAACTAATGTTAGGGAAATCTGTTAATGTTTTGTTGCGCGTTTCTGAAAAAAAAAATATATATCGGCCGATATATCGGAATATCGGATTTTTAAATGAACAAATATTTGTATCGGTATCGGCCTTCAAAATCCTATATCGGTCAGGCTCTAATGTCCAGAGAGGGAAAGACAAATGCATTGTTGGGTTGTAGTATATGACTGTGCAGTGTTGGGTTGTAGTGTATGACTGCAGTGTTGGGTTATAGTATATGACTGTGCAGTGT
>NW_027468752.1:0-18557 GCF_046254945.1 Alosa pseudoharengus
ATTCGGCCGCCATATTGGATTAATCAAAAACACGTACAAGTTATCGCAGGGCACAAATTTCAGCGGATCCTCGCCAAAATTGGCAGAGACCATCTTCAGACCATGCCTTATCAGTGCATTGCTTTCTGGACCAATTGACATAAGCATTCGGCTGTAACAGCCAATCGAATTTGCGGCGAAGCCGCCAAACAGGAAGTGAGCTCATATTTCAGCAACCCTTGCATGTATCACAGCCAAACTGGGTGCATGGACTCAGGACCCAATTAGGGGGACGCTCAAGAAATCTGGTGACCTTTGACCTCTAGGGGGCGCTGTAATTAAGAAACATGCCTTTTGGCCTGTAGCTGCTCTTGTGCTTAGAATTAAGACGCACTAATGGTGTCTGGTAATACGGTTGGAGGTCCTTAGGCCGACCCAAGCCAACTTGTGATGTCATCTTAATTGATTCGGCCGCCATATTGGATTTAATCAAAAACACGTACACGTTTTCCCAGGTCACAAATTTCAGCAGATCCTCACCAAAATTGGCAGAAACCATCTTCAGACCATGCCTTATCAGTGCATTGCTTCCTGGAACAATTGACAGAAGCATTTGGCTGAAACAGCCAATCGAAATTTGCGGCGAAGCCGCCAAACAGGAAGTGAGCTCATATCTCAGCAACCCAGTCATCTATCATAACCAAACTTAGTCCATGGACTCAGGACCCAATCATGGGGACGTTCAAGAAATCTGGTGACCTTTGACCTCTAGGGGGCGATGTAATTAAGAAACATGCCTTTTGGCCTGTAGATGCAGTTGTGCTTAGAATTAAAATGCACTTGTGGTGTCTGGTAATACTGTTGGAGGTCCTTAGGCCGACCCAAGCCAACTTGCGATATCATTGTAATTGATTCAGCCGCCATATTGGATTTAATCAAAAACACATACAAGTTTTTGCAGGTCACACATTTCAGCGGATCCTCACCAAAATTGGCAGAGACCATCTTTAGACCATGACTTATCAGTGCATTGCTTTCTGGAACAATTGACAGAAGCATTCGGCTGTAACAGCCAATCGAAATTTGCGGTGAAGCCGCCAAACAGGAAGTGAGCTCATATCTCGGCAACTCTTGCATGTATCAAAGCCAAACTTGGTACAACTATTCAGGACCCCATTAGGAGTACGCTCAAGAACTTTGGTGGCCTTTGACCTCTAGGGGGCTCTGTAATTAGTGAGCTGTATCTTATCAACCCTCTCAGTGAGCTGTATCTTATCAACCCTTTCAGGTATCAAAACAAATCTTAGTACATGGACTAAGGACCCAATTAGAAGGATGTTCAAGAAATGTGGTGACCATTGACCTCTAGGGGTTGCTGCAATTAGCAAAAATGCATTTTGTCTTGTAAATATGAATGTGTTTGGAATTACAACTTAGTTGGAATGTCTATTACCACATTGACTACCAAATGTTGTGGGAACCACCACAAAAATTGTGTTAGTACTCTTGGATTTCCTAAGGCCAACACTTACCAACTTGTGAACTCAACATAACTATTCTTGCCACCATCTTAGGTTTTGTTCAAAACGCGAAAACATTTTCACAGGTCACAGATTTTGTCTGTTTGTCACAAAGTTGGTACAGATAATCTTAAGACTGAGCCTTACATATGTCTTGATTTTTGAAGCTATATTCAGAACCGTTCGCCCAACACTGCCAATCAAACAGGAAGCCAGCTGATATCTTAGCAACCCTTTCATATATCAAAACCAAAGGTCGAAGGCTCAAGAAATGTGATGACCTTTGACTTATAGAGGGCACTGCAATTTGCAGAAATGCATTTTGTAAGTCTTCGTGATAAGGTTTTCATTTAAACCTTACATGTGCCAACATTTGATGTCAATGCAGTTTAGTTTGATAATAGTTTATGTATAAGAATGTAAAACTTTATGTATTTATTCGTACAGTATATGCATAAAAAATCACTGAGTACTCAGTCTTTTTTGAGTAAAGAAATATAAGGCAAAAAAACATTTGTACTTTATTATTCACAATTTCATCATAGCATAACTAGTGATGTGTAATTCAATTTTACAATCTTACAATCTCAAAATGTAGGCTAGTTAATCCCTGAGTGTGGTCAGTCTGTTAACTTTCAGGGTATTTATGGACTAAAAGTCATTACTTGTGAGCTGTCATTGATAATCTGATACAACTATGTGGTAGACAAAACCATCTTTAAACATGTCTTGTGATCAAAGTTGCCAAGCTTTTTGTCATGTGATGCACATCATCACATCTTTTCTATGCTTAATATATTAACATATATATGATAGTATGACATTTATTTAGAATTATTGTATTCAATTTAATGGAAGAAATAGAAAGCGCCACATAAAATAATGATGGAACAAAAAGCAAAGATGTCCAAAATAGTAAAAAATAAAACTGAGAAAAAACATGAAGTCATTAAATCCCCAATTACTTCTATTTCCCTTGTATTACTAAATGGTCCTACAATTAGATTAGATTTAACGTTATTGTCATTGTGCAGAGTAGAAGTATAAAGCCAACGAAATGCAGTTAGCGTCTAACCAGAAGTGCAAAAATGCAGAAAAGGGCAATGTTATATACAAAGTATAGAAAGGTGGGGCATAGGCAGGACAAGAAATATAGTGCAGTGTAGACAGTAGTATGCAGTTTGTTTACAGAAGGTGGTTTATAATAATATAAATTAGATATAAATATGTGCAGTTTATTAGCAGTTACTTTATCAGAGCAGAATAAATAAGGCTATGTGATATGAATAAATACGACTATGTGATATGGACATATGCTAATAATTAACAGCACAAAGTCAATATTCTTAACCCGGCTTGTCAGCCCTTAGTCAGTAGATGACCACATGTACAACTCATTGCCCATGTAATACTGTCCTGTAGTGCTGTTGTAGATTGCCAAGATCAGCTATGAGCCTCAGCAGGTGACGAGGCTGGTGAGGGTCCATGAACCAAGTACAAGTCCGTCTGCACCACCACAACCACCAAGAGAAAAGGAAGATGAGTCTCAGCAGGCTCTCCGTCTGGTACAGGTGTTTTGATAGGCTGTGTGGCTTGTAAATGTCCATGAGCCTCAGCAGTCCTCACCATTGGTGTGTCCCATGGAACAGATGTATGGACCAGTTCTGTGCATACCTGTGGCAGTGGCCACACCACAGCTCTGAAGCATCTCAGCAGGAGATTCTTTGAAACTGGGCAAACATTATCTGTAAGGTAATTTTAGAGCAGATGTACATTTACAATAAAAGTATACATTATTTTGTTCCAGAGGTGTAAGCAAAAATGTCTATTCATTAACAGTGTATACAATGTACTTCCTACTAAAATATGCATAATCATTTAGATTGCATCTTTTGGAAAAAGAAAAGTACGGATACTCACATAACTTGATAAGATCTTGATAGGCTATGTTGCTGGCGGATGTCTGTGATCCACAACAGGCCCTGTGTCTGGTGCAGGTCATTCAGAAGGCTGCGAGGCTGGTGGATGTCCGTGATCCACAACAGGCCCTGTGTCTGGTGCAGGTCACTCAGAAGGCTGCATGGCTGGTGGATGTCCGTGATCCACAACAGGCCCTGTGTCTGGTGCAGGTCACTCAGAAGGCTGCATGGCTGGTGGATGTCCGTGATCCACAACAGGCCCTGTGTCTGGTGCAGGTCACTCAGAAGGCTGCATGGCTGGTGGATGTCCGTGATCCACAACAGGCCCTGTGTCTGGTGCAGGTCACTCAGAAGGCTGCATGGCTGGTGGATGTTTGTGATCCACAACAGGCCCTGTGTCTGGTGCAGGTCACTCAGAAGGCTGCATGGCTGGTGGATGTCCGTGATCCACAACAGGCCCTGTGTCTGGTGCAGGTCACTCAGAAGGCTGTGAGGCTGGCATACAGTATGTCCGTGATCCACAACAGGCCCTGTGTCTGGTGCAGGTCACTCAGAAGGCTGCGAGGCTGGTGGATGTCCGTGATCCACAACAGGCCCTGTGTCTGGTGCAGGTCACTCAGAAGGCTGTGAGGCTGGTGGATGTCCGTGATCCACAACAGGCCCTGTGTCTGGTGCAGGTCACTCAGAAGGCTGCATGGCTGGTGGATGTCCGTGATCCACAACAGGCCCTGTGTCTGGTGCAGGTCACTCAGAAGGCTGCGAGGCTGGTGGATGTCCGTGATCCACAACAGGCCCTGTGTCTGGTGCAGGTCACTCAGAAGGCTGCGAGGCTGGCATACAGTATGTCCGTGATCCACAACAGGCCCTGTGTCTGGTGCAGGTCACTCAGAAGGCTGCGAGGCTGGTGGATGTCCGTGATCCACAACAGGCCCTGTGTCTGGTGCAGGTCACTCAGAAGGCTGTGAGGCTGGTGGATGTCCGTGATCCACAACAGGCCCTGTGTCTGGTGCAGGTCACTCAGAAGGCTGCATGGCTGGTGGATGTCCGTGATCCACAACAGGCCCTGTGTCTGGTGCAGGTCACTCAGAAGGCTGCATGGCTGGTGGATGTCCGTGATCCACAACAGGCCCTGTGTCTGGTGCAGGTCACTCAGAAGGCTGCGAGGCTGGTGGATGTCCGTGATCCACAACAGGCCCTGGGTCTGGTGCAGGTCACTCAGAAGGCTGTGAGGCTGGTGGATGTCCGTGATCCACAACAGGCCCTGTGTCTGGTGCAGGTCACTCAGAAGGCTGCATGGCTGGTGGATGTCCGTGATCCACAACAGGCCCTGTGTCTGGTGCAGGTCACTCAGAAGGCTGCGAGGCTGGTGGATGTCCGTGATCCACAACAGGCCCTGTGTCTGGTGCAGGTCACTCAGAAGGCTGTGAGGCTGGCATGCATGGCTGGTGGATGTCCGTGATCCACAACAGGCCCTGTGTCTGGTGCAGGTCACTTAGAAGGCTGCGAGGCTGGTGGATGTCCGTGATCCACAACAGGCCCTGTGTCTGGTGCAGGTCACTCAGAAGGCTGCATGGCTGGTGGATGTCCGTGATCCACAACAGGCCCTGTGTCTGGTGCAGGTCACTCAGAAGGCTGCATGGCTGGTGGATGTCCGTGATCCACAACAGGCCCTGTGTCTGGTGCAGGTCACTCAGAAGGCTGCATGGCTGGTGGATGTCCGTGATCCACAACAGGCCCTGTGTCTGGTGCAGGTCACTCAGAAGGCTGCGAGGCTGGCGGATGTCCGTGATCTACAACAGGCCCTGTGTCTGGTGCAGGTCACTCAGAAGGCTGCATGGCTGGTGGATGTCCGTGATCCACAACAGGCACTGTGTCTGGTGCAGGTCACCCAGAAGGCTGAGTTGCTAGCGGATGTCCGTAATCCGCAGCAGGACTGGTGCAGGTCACTCGGAAGGCTGTGAGGCTAGGCTACATGCTATTGTTACACAGGTGAAATAAAGCAACATGTCTTTACATTCTGTCAAATCAGGATCAGAATCAGGATGCCTATCTTTGAAAAAAATGCACAGGTAAATATAATGGATACGCACATAATGTCAATAGGTCAGAAGATCTGATGTAAGTATTTCCAACTCCACACCTCTGAAGTGGTTGGTTCAGTTTTGTCTTACAAAGTAAGACTTCTTGCACTCCATATTCAGTCCATTGTTTTGTGGTGGTTAATTGTACAGATCCAGCAGGGAAAATTAGCAATATGTTCGTGAACAGATATTCCATATATCCAATTATGAAATGAAATTCATAGAGCATCAGTAACTCTTCTGATATAATATCAATAATGTTTCCTTATTTTTCCTTCTTTGTAATTATCCATGCCAAAACATACTTCACAATAATTGACAATCATAAAACAAAACAAAATAAAAAATGGCTCATGCAATGTATCAACAAGTAAAGTAACATGTCACACACTATTTAAATTACAGTTCTTGGTGTGGTAACAAAATACTAATACTACAGTTGCAGCTAAAACAAATCAGTCCCACAAAAAAGAACAGCCTATACAAAATCAGGCCCGAATGAAAAACACATCACAGAGGCAGAAAAAATAAAACTTAAACCATTAAATATGTCTTATTTCAAATAGTTGTACAGGCATAATGGCTGAAAAGTGTTCTGGGTTGATTAAGGAGGCAACTGAATTCCTCACCTAATCTAACACAAAAAAAACTTTTTTCTCTGAATTCTTCATGTCAAAACACATTATTTTTACATAAACAAAATAAATATCTAAAGTCTGACAATATATTGTAACCCATTTGTCAATGAAATTATCAACTGATGCATATTTGAACTACTTTAACAATGCAATTTAGTTTGATTCACCATATGTAGTAGATCCCTGTTTACAGAACTGCATACCAAGTGGACAGTGCTAAATATGTAAATGACTTCTAACATGTGTTTTCATCACTCAAAGAAAAATGGTAAGGTGTTCAGTTCAATTGGTATGAAACAGTTCTGAAACAGCATGTTAGAACAGTACACAGTTCTAACATACCACCTGTCAGTCCTAGGTAGACATAGAAATGGCTGCATAGAATGGCTGTGTAGTCCCACAAAGGGATAATGGCTGTTGTTGCTGTCTTTGTTTACTTTTTTTATTAATCCAAATGGTATTCTTCTGAATGTGTCCTCTGAATTTGACTCCTTTACACATCACCTGTCTTCAGCAAGCATGTTTACTCACATGCTTCTCTCAGCAGATTGCATTGCTGTCCATGGCTTTCATGTCCTTCAAATGCACTGGTGGTGGTGGCAACTCCACCAACCAGAATGTCCTTGGAGAACCTGCCCTTTTCCAAGAAATATTGGTGTTGCAGCGAGATGTAGGCTGGGCCTCTGACCTGTGTTATCTTAAAGGCAACAGAACTGATCCCACAGTAAATGACAGAGATTGTCTGTAATCAGCAATATCTAAGTGATCTTGTTCAGTATCATGACTTTACTGTGCCAAAGCATGTCAGTAAGACAACAATAAGGGTGAAGCAGGAACACTTTTTGTGTCACACTACTGTATATGTTGAAAACTGTGAGTTAGCTGCAAATTGGTGGTGATTTGGACACTTTCGATATGCATGATAAACAGCAATGGCATGACTGTCCACTTGGTATAATTCCATAATTCATGAAAATGTTGACCAAAAAAGTTCCCTGTATAGGGGCCATTTTCCAAAAGAAGTTACACTTTTAAGATGCACTTTTTGTTTTCTTTCTCTGTTTTTTCACCATTCTTACACAATCTCGAGACAATTCATTAATACACAATTTATTATTTCACTTCATTGAAGATTTAAGGTATTGTTGACCTTAAACTCAGTGTTGCAATAATAATACCAGTCTTCAACTGACTGTAATATCTGTAATTATAAGCCCTATAATCTGTAGTAATATTATTTATGGTTAATTTTAGTTTACTGCACTGAAATTGAACAGCTGTGTTTGCTGTTATTGACTGTTATCGTCTTAACTGTAATTCACTGATAATGTTAAGGTTTACAATAACGGTAAAGATAAAACCATTCATTACAATATATGTGCTGTATCTGTCCATTCATTATAACTTTAATTTGGACTCTTGTTAGCATTTAAAGCATTACACATAACTTGGTGTAATGGTGGTGTAATACAACCAAAATGAAATAATTTGACAAACATTAACAAGACATAGCTTAAAATGCTTGAGACAATTAAGGAACGATCCACTGACTTAAAAAAATCACCTAGATAATAAATCAACTGTATTGTTTTCTGATATTTACACATTCATCTGTATATCTTTACCGTTATTTGCAACTTCTTTTGGAAAATGGCCCCTATACCCCTCCCATGCCCTGCAAGGAGCCGTCCAGTGTATGCTCTCTCCTTGCCACCACCCACCCACCCATCCTAACCCCGCTCAGCGGACGGACTATGGAGTAAACACATAATGACATCATAACATACCCAGAATGTAAATACTTACCTATTCAAAGACAAATATCATTAATCACAGAAAACATTACAACAGTGAGATCAGTATTGCTTCATGAAAACTGTAGTATGTCTGCACAACTTCAACAGCAACATCTTCTGTGCCTTTAATGTAGACATGATCTATTAATGTACCTTTTTCAGTTGTAGCTGCTTGCACGTGCTGAGTGTATCCATGCCGTTCCAGTAACTTGAGAATTGTAGAAGATACAAAGATGTCCTCATTGAAGTCTCCCATGATGAGCTTTCTCCCTGGATGCTTCTCAAGTTCAAAAATGACCTGTAATAACTGTTCTCGAAACATGTCAATCTTATAAGAGCTGGGCCTGTACAACACAGCAGCAGTCAAATTTGCATGAGGTATTTCAAAATACAGACATTCCAAATTGCATCTTTCTGGAATTGACACCTGCACATCAATGTTTTCTGAACAATACACACCAACTCCACCTCTTTGTTGTTGTTTCAGCGCTGCAAAGGCTGGCTCAGAGTCATCGTAACAGTTTCCCCTCGGATTGTGTTTGAAGACGTATCCTGGAAGTTGCGGCTCTTCATCAGTGTCTACATTGAGCCATGTCTCTGTTAAGCAAATACAGTCAGCATTCATGAGGGCTTTATGGGATTGAACATCCTGAATGTGAGCATTCAAACTCTGTACATTGTGAAGTGCTACTGTGCACACAGGGTTAATGTTGGATGAAACAGACATTCCAAAGTTAAACTCAGGCAAGCTTTTCATAGCCGAATCTACTTTGTTATCACAAAATATGGCAGATTCTTTGAAGTCCTCAATTATCAGCCCACCAAGAGTTCTCACGCGACTCAACGCAACATATGCTTGCCCTGGAGCAAAGATCTTCTTGAGTGATACAACAGCCCTTTCAACAGTAAGCCCTTGACATTTATGTACAGTTACTGACCAGGCCAGGCTAATCGGCAGTTGCCTTCGTACACCACCATTATTAGCCACTTGTTCCTCTTGCACTTCCACTATCGTTGAACGTTCGGAAACCCTTTTTGCTTTTGACCTCTGGATCTTTCCTACATTAGGGTCTTCAAACTCCACATGGATAGCTGCAGGCATGTCATCGTCTTGTTGACTTTGAATGATTTCCACGACTGTTCCACATGCTCCGTTGACAAGGCCATCAGACACATCTATGTTTTTCTTCAACATGACCCTTGCTCCAACACCCAACGAAACACATTTAGGCAAGCAAGAGTTGAAAACTTTTGTGTGAAAGCCAACTTTCCGTTCCATTCTTCCAGTTTTGGGATTTCGGACAAAGTCTTGAGCACGTATGCTGATTGCGTCTGGGCAAATCTCTTGCAGTCTCTTCACGTTATATTCATCAACCTCCGCATTTGTAGCATACACATGAATGTCTGTAGATTCCTCACCAGTTTCACACTGCCTCAGTGTGAGAACATCACAATCGGCGAGAGGTTCGTTCTTTTTACGGACTCTGAGACGATTAAGCATTTCCGCAAATGCTGCATTTTCTTGTCTAACAACTTTAGTCAGTTCTGCAACCTCAAAGTTGTTGTCCCACAGGTTGGCTCCTTTGTTTTCAGCAAAAAGAGGCGTGCCTTTCACGGGCTTGAGTTGGAAAAAATCACCCACACAAATCAGGGAAACTTTTGCAAACAAGGAATAATCACCAGTCTGCTTGATTTGACGCAATCTACCATGAATGTAGGCCAAAAGACGGTGGTCGACCATGGACACTTCATCAATGATCAGAATTTGCAAGCTGCCCATTTTGGTTCGCAAAGAATTGACTTTCTCATCACCTAGTGGTTGATATGGCAGTTTGACATTTGCACCAATGGAGAATGTATTGTGAATTGTTGCAGCACCAATGTTATATGCAGCCACTCCTGTAGGTGCTGTTAGAAGCACAGTGAAATCCTCAGGATTTTCAGCAATCTGTGACAACAGCCGTGTAGATTCGTAATGTATCGCTTTGATTAAATGGCTTTTCCCCGTTCCTGCTCCACCAGTAATGAATAATCGCAACGGTTCAGGATTTTGTCCAAACAGTTTCTGCAAACACCACTTACGAACAGCATAGAATATGGCAGACTGTTCTTCATTTAATGATCGTAATAAATGCAATGCATCTTGTCTGGGCATTGACACATGATTTGTTTCCAAAGTGCATGTAGTCTGTGGGTTTGCTGTCAGGTCAGGAACGAGTTTGTCATTATCATCACCTTCATCATCTACAACTTTTTCTTTCATCAGATCCAGACAACGAAGACGTTCCCTTTCTGTTTCAGGACATATCTGAGCCCAGGCATCTTCTAAATCAATTTTGTCTTCCAGCAACTGTTTAGCTCTGTCAATCTCATCACTTTCTTTTTCAAATAAAGCTTTGTTGGTATCCACAATCGACTGCACTCTTTGAACATCAACACCACATTTCACTGCACCATTTTTATAGAAATGTTCATATGTATCAAACTGGGGCGGTTTGAGGTGACAGTCTTCATAGTAAGGCAGAAACAGTTGCAGCAACGAATGGAAGTACTTTTCGGGGTTTTTTGTGGGAGAAAATCTGGGATACCTCACAACAGCAGGTTCAGTTCGGGTCCTTCGTTTCACAAAGCCGCAGTTGTTGTTCAGCTGTATTATGTCATGTGAATCTCTTTCAGTTGGAACCTGTGACTTTGATAGAACTCTGTATTCAGAACAAAAACTGGCCAGGCATAAATCCTCAAATTGTTCATTCTGGGGTCTGCTCTTATACCTCTCGATCACATTGGTCATCCAAATGCTGCTTTCGTCATTACACTGTTGGAACTGGGCTTTATTTTGGAGTATGTGCAAAGGTAAACTCATCCTAACAGGATTATCACCAACTGGAATGAACTGTACGTCACGAGAGCATTCTTTCAAGTGCATGTGTGTTAATCGATACACTGCCTCTTGGGCTGAAACTTCTCTGTTGTGTAGGTATACACTTCCAAGCTGTTTGAATGCTGCTTTTGCATCAAGGTTGCCATTCATTGACTCATCTTGGGCGCGTTGTAAGAGCAAACCCATTTCTTGTTCTGCTTTTGTGATGTACGACAGTATGTAGACCACAACTGAAAAGGCATCTGTGACATACTGGATATCCATATTGCCTTGCCAAGCACGGAGTAAGTCTTTGTTGTACTGGTTCACCCAAATGTCTCCAGGATTTCGTTTTAGAACAATGCTTTTCTTTTTGGAACATATGTTGTAGGCCTTTTCAAACAAACCTTGATCTATCCCAAGAGACTCAAAAAATGCATCGGCTGTATCAAAATTCATGTCAGGCATGGTCAACGCAGTTTTAACATTCTTTATTATGGCACTAGCACTTGTATTGTCATCACTGCCATTCAAGTCCTCACAGTTACCGCCTCTTGTGATGAAAGTACAGCTTGATGGTGGCCGTGGGAAATTGAACCTGCACACTGTGTTTTTCTTGCGGCAAGTCTTAGAGTGTCTTGTGCTGTGCCTCTGTACGCTGCTCACAACGTCGTAGAGCTCTGCATCTGTTTCTGGTGGCATTTCACAGGTGATGTATGTATCTATGAACTGTGCCACTTCATCATCACACTCTTTATCAATCTTGGGAGCATTTTCAACCCAAAAAAGACAGTGGACATGAGGAGAACCACGTTGTTGAAATTCAACACGATAAAAGTAGTCCTTTATTTTCCCTATGGGTTCTGCTGGCGACATGATTACATCACGGAGAAAGCAATGCCATCTGTGATCAAACATTCTTGCCGCTGTCACAGGGTTTCGACGTATGAGTCCACATTTGTCAGACCAGTCAAGATCGTCAACAGACGTCTGTTTACCTTCTATTCTTAGAATAGAGTTCAGCATTTCAGGCCATCTCAAATCTGCAGAGCTAAAAGATGCAAAGAACGTGGGTATGGAGAGTTGTCTTATCATGGCAAATAAATCTTTCTGAACTGACATCCAGTATGGAGGTGTGCCACGAATTCCTCGTAAGAACTTGTATCCTTCGTCATTGCGCAATATTTTACTCAACGAGTCTGAGTTTAACAACATGTCTGGTGATGCGTCTTTCAGAGAGGAGTTGCCGCCACCTTTGCGTAATGCCACTGATACACCAGATACAACTTGATGCACCTCTGATATGTATTGTGCGTAAAAAATGAAGTCTGTGTTCTGTGCAAAACGCCCATCTGCATTCAGAATGCGTGTATTTAGGTACCGTGACAGAGTTATTTTGGACTCTCTTTCATCATGGAATGTAGGTCCACCAGATGGATACAAAACAGGGAAACATTTTGCCTCGTTGGTTTTATCAGACAGCAACCTCACTGGACTGTTACCTTCACCTGGTGCCACATTAAGTATATCTTGAAAATTCTGATCAATGATCTCTGAACCCAGATCGACAGGTTGTAATGATGTATCTGACAAAAGCCCATTCTGGTCTTTGATATAAGTCACATCTTCCTCTGCTTGCTCTTCAGGAACATTGTCATCATCACTGTTAGCAGGTGTTTCTTGTTTGGTACTTTCCTCATGCTGGTCAGTGCCATTTAGAGAGTTTACCCATTCGTCATTCATAGTCACATCACCGTACCATTTATTGTTTGCCATCAAATACCTAAGTGCATTTCTGACACGATCAGTGTGGACATACATGTACTCATAATGACCTTTATATGTCAACTTGCGTTTCAGTTTGACTCTTATCATCTTGTCATCACATTCATTTCTTGGGAGTATATTTGTCACATTTGCGTTATTAACAGGAACAGAGACGCAAGGACCATGACAAGCTCTCTGGCGGCCTCGAGGCAAACACAACAGCTTCATGAAGGGAATGTGACGTGCAATGAGATGTTGTTCCAAAGAGTTCAGACATTTAAGTTCTGGTGGAATATCATCCAAATGCATGTTGTTGGTGACACTCTCTTCGGGAAGTTTTCCTCCAAGTATTTTACGATGACATGTATGGCAAATCCATAATTTGCTTGATGGACTATCAGACAGATGACATTTCTGTTCACATTCAACATTACACACATGTAAATATTGCAATGTTATGCATCTATTAGCCATTGCAGCCACTTCTGCTCCTTTGCTTTCATAGCAATGTCGTTTACACTCAACCACCTGCTTCCTGAAGAGTAAACGATGACAGACTGAGCATACATATTCAGGACCACGGCTGACTTCCTGACGAAAATGACCAACAGCAGAGTCTATGTCTTCCTGTTTCTTTTGCCACTTTGCATAACTCTCACAGCCTTGTTTTATTTTATTTGCACGGATGTTTTTGTTTTCTCTATATTTCCTCTTGTTGGCCTCTTTGATTATCTTCTGAAAGCCAATGTTGTTCTTGTATTTAGCATGACTATAACCACGGACAAGCATCTGAAATGTTCTGTTTGTCTGATATTTGCCTTTGGAGTAATCACGGACAAGCATCTGAAATTTTCTGTTTGTCTGATATTTGCCTTTGGAGTAATCACGGACAAGATTCTGGAATGTCATGTTGGTCTTATATTTGACCTTGGAGTAATCACGGACGAGATTCTGAAATGTCCTGTGTGTCTTATATTTGGCTTAGGAGTAATCACGGACGAGATTCTGGAATGTCCTGTTGGTCTTATATTTGGCTTTGGAGTAAGCACGGACGATATTCTGAAATGTCTTGTTTGTCTTATATTTGGCTCTAGAATACCTGCGTACCATTTCTTTAAAGCTCAAAGTGTTCTTATATTTCATTTTAGAGTGGTCACGCTTCAATTTCTGATATTCAGGATCAGAAATGTACTTTTTCCGAACACATTCACGCTTTTTCTCTCTGTAATCGCTGTCATTGTGGTATCGCTGGCGATCTTTCTTTGCTCTCACATTTTCTGATTCTTCGTTTAACTTTCTTTTTCGTGTCGACCTCAACTTGTAATCAATCTTTACTGGCTGGCATATTCCTGCGCAACGTCCTGCATCTTTGTGTTTAACACATGTTACAACCTCATAATGATTGCCAGTGTGATTTAAATAGATGCAATTCTCCCTACATGTCTGTGAGTCTGCAGGTCTGTGCATATTCCATCTTCCATCATTGAAAGTAAAGATAGTTGTTTGCAACAAGTCAGCAGCAGCAAAAATATCAATTTCTTTTGCCCATGAACCACAGTAATATATCCTTGATTTAGTCACATAATCCTCCACAGATGTGTATTCATCCCTCAGATATGTTTCAAATTTGGTTCCGTTTCTCTGAAGGTGTTGCACGACAGCCCGTCTTATTTTCAAATGCTTGTCTTCATTGTGGCAAATGCTAAAGGCCAGGCTGCGGTAAAAGCAATTACCATCAGGTTTTATACTTTTTATCTTACAGGGACATCCCATGTCATCAATATCAGTTGTTGCCAGTAGGCCTACATTTCCATTTTGAAGCTCTAAACATGTGCACAGTGCATCCTGGTCCTGACGAGTTAAAGGTTTAAAAGCATGTTTGGGAACTCTTACATTACTTATAATGACATCATCAGTTGCCTGCACATCACAGTTTAAAGGTTGAAAAGACTGTTCGTGAGCACCTGCATCAATAAGAATGACATCATCTGTTCCAATTTTGTTTTGCTTAACACCCTTACTGGGAACTTGTTTCAAAACGTCACTGTAGAGTGGTCTACTGTTTACATTAGAACAAGCATTTGTGTCTGGTATGGTCTGTGAACATTCTGTGCCACTTGTGACATTAGCTGCAACTGTAGACCCACTTACAATTCGTTCACACACTTTAGGCTTACGCTTCACATCGCTGTAGAGTGGACGGCAACTTGCAGAGCTCGTTGAACAGCTGGGTGAATCGTACATCTGGGCATTGGCATCAGTTATTACTGTGACTCCAGTTACCTCAAACCTTGGTGTACTTACGCCAAAAGATCTTGCAAAGTCGTAAACAAATGTGACCAGGGAGTGTATAGAGCTGAAGTATGCAACACAACTTGTCCGCTCACCTTTCTGGTTAACGTATCTGTTAGCGTGTGAATCAACAAACGCAAACCTTGCTCCTGCATTCACTACAGCACATGTGTTAGCACAAATGGTTAACAAACAAGCATCATTGCTAAACAGCGCCCGCTGCAGTGCTACATCAAAAGGCATGGCAACATCACGTAAAGCATTGTCATAGTCATCAACCTGAATAAATCCAGTGTAAGAATCAGCAAAGTTTATTGAGAAATCACAATTCCACACTTCATATTGTCTAGGCAATTCAGACACAGCAATGTAACCCCTTCCTTGGTCTCTTATTTTACCCTGTGCACTCATTGACCTGTAAAGAACAGTTCCCTTAATCAAAACATCATCAAGATCTCGAGTTTCCCAACTCCACACGTTCTTCATCTTGGACTTCAAAACAGCAGTCAAACTGATGGCACCACACTGCTTGTTGCGCACATTTCCAAACCGTGAATCGCCTTGATGAAAGGACCCCATCAGCACAGATCTCTCTGGGAAGTCAACAGATTCAATCAAGCAATCATTAGTAGCATTAGAAGTGAAAGTATTTGACAGTGGGTTTGCAGAGTCATGGCACATATTCAGAGAGTCAGCAGTTTGGCTGAGTTTGAGCAGAGTTTCAGCAGAGTTTGGCTGAGTTTGAGCAGAGTTTGGCTGAGTTTGAGCAGTACGTGAGCAATACGTGAACAGTACGGGAGCAAAGTTGGCGTCCGAAGACTGCGGAGCACTGGCCTTTTTTTTACGAGGTAGCGCTGGCAAAACCTCGGCCCTTGCTTTATTTTTACGAGGTAGCGGTGGCAAAACCTCGGTATCTCGGTCCACTGTAGTCTGTCCTGGCTCAGCGACATCAGCCGGCATCTACAACAAAACACATTAGTCAGTCACATGTAATGATACCATGGTTGTTTGACCATTCAACTGTTGCAACAAAAACCCAGCGTAATTGACAATGTCTTTCCACTTCTATGAAAACATGCAATCATTCACATTTGTTATGGTATTTGGCAGACACTTTCATCCAAACATATAACACTAATTAATGTAAAATTATAATGACTCCAGTAAAGAATACATGTTGATACAACTAAAGATGTTAATACAAAATTGCTCAATTGCTATGGCAACAGTTAAAGATCTGTTCATAATCATAACAATAAAATCATTGATCCGTCCTCTTCATTGCTGTGGCTTTCAATGATCTGTTGGCAACAAACCATCAAAACAACAAAAAAAAAACTAACAATGGCAACAAATAACCTAGGATGTAACTAGGAAGTGCAAACTGTTATCAGAGGAAGTACCAGTAGACAACTCATTCCACCACTGAGGTAGCACAAAGGAGAAAAAGTCTAGAGGAACGCAGTGGTCTAGAAGGAATATAAGGCGGGATCATATTATTACGATAAGATGGAGCTGATCCAGTAAAAGCCATATATGCCAATGTCAGGGTTTTGAATTTAATTCTGGCTGCAATAGGAAGCCAATGCAGACAACAAAAAGCATCTGTTTTCTTAGGCTGAGAAAGTATTAGACATGCTGCTGCTGCATTCTGGATCATCTCCAAAGCTTTTACAACACATGCAGGGAGGCCAACTAGAACTGACAGTAGTAGTAGAAGTATGTTTAGAAAGAACCATAGCTCACATTTATACAGTATGTCTTTACAAAAGTTCAATCTATAGAACTAATAAACCACACTTTTTCCATTCACCAAAGTTGGACAACTTGGCCATAGAAAACATTTCTACTGTTTGCATGCCAATAACACAGTCATGACACCATCTGGGTAAAGCGTTACAAACAGTGCACCATCCTGAGTCCATTCCTAACATAGCTCCTTCTCTGCATCAAGATTACTGTAACGCAAGTGCTTATGGTACAAGAGCCATCACATTACAAAGTACAATGCCTATCCTGGTAACAACCACTACATCGATCTTGAGGTCAGACCAGCATTTTATAATCATCTGTGAGGAACTGGACAGCCAACAAAGACCCTCCTACCACTGACCATGACCAAGCGGTATCTGACCATATCAGTGTTGAATAATCTCTCTTGAGTCTCTAAACTCTACATAAAAGAATACATCTGTGCTATAAAACAACCCATACATGATAACACATATTTGATACGGCACTTACATGAACCTGAACTCAACCATCATACTAAAAAGATTTAATATACAATTATGATCCTATTGACAATAAACTCAGACTTGCACTCAACTACCTGACTCGGTACATCTACTAGAGAATTGTTATTCAACATTCATATAATGCAGATATCAAACCACCCAAGTGTCACTAATAAAAAACAGAAAGCTGAAACATCATGTAATCTGTACTGTAACATCTGAGGACAAAACTGCAGCATATGTATGTGTATCAGAACATCTACTTAGAAGGAAGGAAAACACATCCTACTCTTTCACAAACCTGCATACATGACCTGATATACATGGTTGCACACAGCCTACCTGCCTTCCCTTAAACATTCAAGCAAATGTCAGGGGTGTGATTGGCAAAAGTAAAAAAAAAAAAGGAAAATATACGTAGCACGGAGTGACCCCCCCAATACTAGGGGGGTCCGGGGGCATGCTCCCCTGGAAGTAAAATTTGGAAAATAACCCTTTAAATGATGACATCTGATGACTTTTATGGGAAGTATTGATACATTGAGATACATATATTTCAAACATTATAGCATATTACAATACAGCCTATAAGGCCTAAAGAAAACTAATTTATAATAGAGCAAAGTAGATGTAGCCTATAGACCTACACAAGACTAAACCAAATATGACTGAAATATATAGGCCATAATGATCATTTTGCCAACAGTGACGCAGAACCATGGATTTTTTCCATTTAGAACATGTTTTGTTTGTAACTTAAACCAACATTGAGTTAAAATGTTAACTAAATTATTTACTTTACTCCTACTTGATAATATATAGCCTGCCCCCTAACAGTCCAAATTTGCCAAATTTGGTTTTACTCATTTTGAGTAGGCCTAAACTGTTCACCAAAGGCCATCATCTCTGGCCCCAGCTTGATAAAAACAAAAGTAGGCTCTGATTTAGCCTAGTCTACTGTATGCCTTCAACGAGGTGATCTTAAGTTTCGTTCTGCTTACAGGATCTCACTGCCACTGCAACGCCTTTGAATGCAATCCACTGCCCTGTTTACAAATGCTACAGCGGATTTAAACTGCCACCTTGTGGCGATAAGTTGTAATACATTTCACGCAGCTGCATGAATCACGGAAAGCGCGAATGAAGTGGCCACTTCTAAATGGGACCCACTGTATGTGGTACCAAATGTGCTTCATAAACATATAATACTGCACTACAAAAACGCAAACATCTGAATTATACTTCCCCTTCACCCAAATACAGTAATGAAGGTGAATGGAAGTTATTAAGCCTTAATGGTGCTTCCTATTGTCAAACCTGCTACTACTAATACTAAAAATACAGCATGAAGAAAGTCAAGCACATGCATGCCAGCTTCCGCTCATCCCAGTATTAAAGTAAATCTGGTCTTAAATGAAAATGTATTGGCTGTGTTATTTCTTTTTTGTGGGATGTCCCATTTATATGT
>NW_027468753.1:5000-10000 GCF_046254945.1 Alosa pseudoharengus
TGTGTGTGTGCGTGTTCATCTGTGTGTGGGTCTGTGTGTGTGTGTTTGTGTGCGTGTGTGTGTGTGTGTGTGTGTGTGTGTGTGTGTGTGTGTGTGTGTGTGTGGAGGGATGCAATTCAGCTGGACAGGGGAAGAAATGATTGGCGTTTGGGTAGGGAGTGCAGTGGGGAGGGTGGTGTTTATGATGAAAAAGTGAGGGTGGTTGTCGACACCGCGGCCCAGACAGACGCCAGACGTGCCAGAGCATGGAACTCTTGGGCGGCTATCGCCGATAGCCCCCATGAGGGTTTGGCTGCCCAGGCACTGCCTGAAGGACCCCTGCGGTGGCAGAGGGAGGCAGAGCGTGATAACTGTGTACAACACAGACTGGGTGTTTTCACTCAGGGAGATGGATGTAAGTGCACACTCACACTCATACACACACACACTCTCTCTCACACACACACACACACACACACACACACACACACACACACACACACACATACACACACGCACCCACTCAGAAAAACACCCACATACAGTATATATATATATATTGAAAATGCTACGTCCATACTAACAAATACAAAGATGGGCTTACAATTGAGTATGGTGTGCATACTGGTAAACAGGTGCATGTGTTCACTCACTGTTCTATACATTACTAGATCCATGCACACACACACACACACACACACACACACACACACACACACACACACACACACACACACACACTTCATATCTCAAATGATGACATTATAGTAACTGTTCAATATGAAGCACCTAGTCTCAGCTGTGCCAAGTGTAACACAAACATTCTGCAATGTGTGTGTGTGTTCTCAGACTTTCTTCTTGAAACAGAGAAGTATTTGCTTTTGAGATTCAAACAAACAGGCACAGGCATCCCATCTCGCCCGTAGCAGCAGTTTTAGTCGAAGCAGCAGCAGTTGCAACTCAGCCATGTAGCTCCAAAAATATGTTTTGCTTTGCAGTTTTTTTTTTTTTTTTGTCGTTGTTGATGTTGTTGCTGCTCTAGCCCGTGTCAGCCAAGCTCTGTTAGTCACCCAATTTAAGGACATCTGTGAAATGAATAAATCAATACAGCAGATAAATGAATGAAGTAGATTGCCAGGCAAAGACACAGAATGGATAAATAGCAAACGAGTGTCATTTATTATTATTTTTCCTTTTTTGCAAGCATGAACGTCAAGTGCTGTGTCGTTGCAGCAAGATTGGCCAGCTGGAGCAGGATTTAGGGAGTCCCCTGAAGAGAATTCATGGGGCTTACATAACCTATATATACAGGGGGAGGGGTTGTGTCAGAGACAGAGAGAGAAAAAGACATGATTAGAGATAGAAGGGAGGTAGATAGAGAGATAGATAGAGAACAAATAGAGGGATGAAGATAAATGTATTAGAAAGTTTTAGGAGTAGAGTAGAGAGAGGAGAAAGAGTGAGAGGGAGGATGAGAGAATGTTAGAACCAGAGTAAGAGAGGCACAGAGCAATAGAACTGAGAAAAGAGAGAGTAAAAGTGACAGATGGAGAGTCAGAGAGAAAGAAATGGGTGAGACTGAGCAGAGAGCAGTGTAAGAGATTTAGTGAAAATACGCAAGTAATCACCCCCCCCCCCTTCTCTCTCTCTCTCTCTCTCTCTCTCTCTCTCTCTGTCGCCTGAAATGACTCGTTCTTGTCCAGACTCACTCTGTCTGGCTCAGAGGCCCAGTGGTCCGCTGCAAGAGACAGCATAATGCTGAGGAATCACGCACACACACACACACACACACACACACACACACACACACACACACAGAGAGACACACACACAGACACACATGCACTCTCACACACCACACAACCACACACACATACACACACACACACACAGTACTGAGTCACTGCAAGAGCGAGTGTAATACCGAGGAATCTATCTATCTCTCTCTCACACATACACACACACTAACACACACACACACTCTCTCACTCACACACACACACACACACACAAACACACACACACACTTTACATCTCAGCTGATGTCTCCACGTTAACTCGTTTAACGCAGAGAAAACGACTGGAGTCCCTTCTCATATTTCATGTATTCAGACCAACGCAAAGGGGACCCTCTCATATGTCTCATGTCACATGTCACATGTCATTGTCTCATATGTCTGTGTCTCGGTCTCTCTCATATTTCATAACTCATATGCCTGTGTCTGTTTCTCATGTCTCATGTCCCTGTCTCCTATGTCTGTGTATCTGTCTCTCATATCTCAGCCCCATACATCTGCTGACGGCACACTCAGTCTCTCTCCCTCTCCGGTGTCTACCTACCTCTTGTTCCTTCAGCAGTGGATCAAACTAGCATCGGAGGAATGTCCATACTCCTTTGTCCACCAAATGCTCCCTCTCTTACTCCTTTTCTCTTTCTTTCTCTCTCTCTTCCCTCACTTTTTCTTTCTTTCCTATCTGTGGTAATGAAGCTAAACTCGCTCTCAGACACATGAGTTTAGAAGAATGATATTCCAGATGTCACAAACTGCACATCTGCAGGTGTATTGCTCCCTGAATCTTAACTTTGGATTGAACTAAGAACATTTAACCCTTAAAGGTGTGAGCTTTTAAACATTCTAAAATAAGACTCCGTTCCGCAACAATTGAAGGTTCAGTGAACCCAGATATTCTTTAGAACGTTCATTTTCCAACATTCCCCATTTTTCTTATACTATGAAGATAGAGAAAGATAGAGGGAAAAAGAGAGGTGAAGGTAAGGAGCAGAACAGGCAGCTAGAGGTAGATAAAATGTATGGCTTGCACAGAGAAAACGCGTAGAGAAAACGATGCTCTTCCTCCTCTGCCGAGTGTGGTTGTGGTTTCTCCCATGCCTCCCAATCAACACCCCTACATCAGGCGAGGTGAACGCGTTTTAGCAGAGGTGCCATCGCTTCATGTTAACATCTCCCCACCGGTGTCAGCTCTCTGACAGCTCCTCCCAGCTCTCCTGCCTTACTGCAGCCTCTCCCTCTCTCTGCCTCCCGCTCACACACACATGTGAGCGCAAATATATATAACATGTCTGTGTGTGTGTGTATATAAATATATATATATATATATATATATATATATATATATATATAAATATATATATATACTATACACACACAGACATGAACAGACACAAACCCACACACACACCACACACACACGCACACACACTCCATGTGTGCAAGCCATATGGTAGTTATTGCTGTGATGCTCTACCCAAATATTAGAGACTATCAATCTATCAGTAGTGGTGTGCAAATGGGTGGGTGTGGGGGGCTCTTTTATCTTCCCCCCTCCCCTCTTGCTATTTTAGTGCACCCTTTCTGCACACACACACACACACAGAGAGACACACACACACACTCCAACCAAACAACCTGCAGAGCTTAAAATATGAAGTAAACATGGTGGGTGTCTTTGAAAAATCTCTTCCTGGTGTTATTTCATTATTAAATGCCGGCCGGCTCCGTTCTTCTCGATGGTGTGAGAAGCCTCCCTGCTCTCGCACTGTGGTTGCTTTAACGAGCCGCTCTTCATAATGGACCTTTAACGAGGGCCGCACCCCCCCCCCCCCCCTTACCCCTCCTTACCCCCCCACGTCAGACGGCATCTGTGCACTGCCTGATGGGCAGATTAGCTGCGTCTACCGCCGGAGAACCCTGCTGTACACTTACCGAGATACACACCCACACACCCACACACACACACACACACACACACACACACACACACACACGCACACACACACACACACACACACACACACACATATCAATGAATCTATGTATATAGTTGAAACACATACATATACACAAGCACACACACACACACACACACACACACACACACACTCCTCCGTTGTGTCCAGATGCTGTGTTACTGTCACTGAGTGTTATGGCCCAGCATCTCTCTGCCCATATGCTCTGCCCAGCATTTCTAACCTGCAGAAAGCAGAGAGGAGAAGAGAGGAGAGGAGGAGATGAGAGGAGAGGAGAAAAGAGGAGAGGAAGAGGAGAGGAGAAAAGAGGAGAGGAAGGGAGAGGAGAGGGGAGGAGGGGAAGGGAGGGGTGCAGCTTTTTTAGGAAGCCCTCTCTCTTCCCTCTCGTGCTCCTCTCTCCTTTAGCCTCCCATCGCCCATATCACCCCATCTCCACTCTCTCTCCTCCCCTCACCTCTGCTCACCTACTCATTCTTCATCTTAGTGTTTTTTTTCCTCTACCTCATTTCATGTCTTTGCACGAGTCTTCTTTGAGGTCCAGGGAGGCAGGCGCCACGGACGCCGTGGAAACGGAATGCCGGCAGATGGAGACATCAGCCGGCGGCGTTTGTTCTCCGTTGCTAGGGCGCCCAAGCTTTAAGCCACTCCCACGCTGCGAGTCATCCACTCTCATGCCAATAGAGTGTGTGTCCGTATGTGTGTATGTATGTATGTGTGTGTATGTGTGTGTGTGTTTGTGTGTGTGTGTGTGTGTGTGTGTGTGTGTGTGTGGGGGGGGGAGGGGGGGGGTATTTGTTGGATCAGACATAGAGCAGTCCTTTTTTTATATCATGCTTAAATGAAAATTCCGGTATTTAGCACTTTGAGTCCCTTTTCTGGTTTGTTTTGGATGAACTAGAAGGGTGGACACCGGAATTTTGACGATTGGTCCTGTCTCGACTTTTCTGACTCATTTTGAATCGCCTTTGACTAGTCAGAGTGGCTGCCTACAGGCATGATCAAACATGTCCTAAAACAACCCTTAACGTTCGTTTTCAAAACTGTGCAATTCACCAAGTGGTTAGTGGTGTTCGTTGATTATTAAAATCAAATATATCGGCGCAATGTATGATTTCCAGCCGTCTTATTTGCTATTGTGGAACTATTTTTTCAGACACCTCACAACCGCGTATAAACTTCCGCTCAATATTTGAGCTTGAAGCATAGACGGCGGCGCAGTAATATCAACGTGCAATGAGTTTTCAAACATAAA
>NW_027468753.1:15000-18443 GCF_046254945.1 Alosa pseudoharengus
CACACCAAGAGTGGTGCAGCACTCCTAAAGCCCTTTCCCCCTTCATATCCTACAGAGCACAACTCCACTGTGTGTGTGGTGTGGTGTGTAAATGCATGTCAACATAAGCAGAACACATACAAAAGAATGATTGTTTTCATTGTTTTTTGTCTACCTTTTTTACCTTGTATTTCTGAAAGCCTGTTCCTCTCTCTCATTCTTTTCCTTCATCTCCATCCCCCTCTCTCTGTCTGTCTGTATGGTAGTGCATGGGTCCAGTGGTGGTAGTGATCTCTCAGACTTTAGTGCTGGAGCTTCTTATGAGAAAAACAGTAACCCTTGTCTGTGCAAACTCACACACACACACACACACACACACACACACACACACACACACACACACACACACACAGAGAGAGAGAGAAAAAGAGAGAGAGAGAGAGAGAGAGAGAGAGAGAGAGAGAGAGAGAGATGGATGGATGGATAGATGGATGGGGAGAGCAACAGTGCACTGAGTGAGGGAAATATAGTCAAGCATAAGAAGGGAGAGGGGAAGAGGACACATGAGTGGATTAGAGGAAGAGGAAGAGAGGAGGAGAATTATGTAGTGTAGAGGAGAAGAGTTAGAGAAAGGAGAGCAGAAGTGAGGAGAGGAGAGGACAGCAGAAGTGAGGAGAGGAGAGCAGAAGTGAGGAGAGGAGAGGAGAGCAGAAGTGAGGAGAGGAGAGGAGAGCAGAAGTGAGGAGAGGAGAGCAGAAGTGAGGAGAGGAGAGGAGAGCAGAAGTGAGGAGAGGAGAGGAGAGGTGAGGTGAGGTGAGGTGAGGTGAGGAGAGGAGAGGAGAGGTGAGGTGAGGTGAGGTGAGGTGAGGTGAGGTGAGGAGAGGAGAGGAGAGGAGAGGTAAGGAGAGGAGAGGAGAGGAGAGGAGAGGAGAGGTGAGGAGAGGAGAGGAGAAGTAAGGAGAGGAGGAGAGGAGCGGAGAGGAAAGGGGAGGAGAGGAAAGGAGAGCAGAGGAGAAGTGAGGTGAGGAGAGGTGAGGAGAGGTGAGGTGAGGAGAGGAGAGGAGAGGAGAGGAGAGGGGAGGAGAGGAAAGGAGAGCAGAGGAGAAGTGAGGTGAGGAGAGGTGAGGAGAGGTGAGGTGAGGAGAGGAGAGGAGAGGAGAGGAGAGGAGAAGTGAGGTGAGGAGAGGAGAAGTGAGGAGAGGAGGAGAGGAGCGGAGAGGTAAGGGGAGGAGAGGAAAGGAGAGGAGAGGAGAGGAGAGGAGAGGAGAGGAGAGGAGAGGTGAGGAGAGGAGGAGAGGAGCGGAGAGGAAAGGGGAGGAGAGGAAAGGAGAGGAAAGGAGAGCAGAGGAGAAGTGAGGTGAGGAGAGGTGAGGAGAGGTGAGGTGAGGAGAGGAGAGGAGAGGAGAGGAGAGGAGAAGTGAGGTGAGGAGAGAGAGAGGAGAGGAGAGGAGGAGAGAGGGGAGAGGAGAGGAGAGGAGAGGAGAGGAGAGGTGAGGAGAGGAGGAGAGGAGCGGAGAGGAAAGGGGAGGAGAGGAAAGGAGAGGAGAGGATGCAGGGGCACCCCAGTACAGTGTTCCGCTCCAGTGGCGGTGTCATGTCGGGCCGCCGTGTTTCAGCGCGCTGCTCTACGCCTAATTAAACTCCCTGTGGTAAAACCCCAGTCCCCTGCTCTGTTTTAAAGAGGAAAACACATACTCACTCTCTCTCTCACTCTATCTCTCTCTCACACACACACACACATACACACACACACACATACACACACACACAGTCTGAAAAGAGACATCTGCCCCCACCCACACTCTCTTTGGGTGTGAACACACACACACACACACACACACACACACACACACACACACAAACACACACACGTACACAAACGCACACACACACACAACATACACAAACGCACACTCACACACACACACACACAAGCACAGTCTGTTTCACGTACAAATACATATCACACACACACACACACACAGACACACACACACAGACACACACTAATAAACAAAAAACTAATTTAATGAATGTGTGCAATTTATGTGTTGGAGTTGTGAGTGTCCTGAAGTTTGAGCATATTTGTGTGTGTGTGTGTGTGTGTGTGATATGAATTTGTACGTGAAACAGACTGTGCTTGTGTGTGTGTGTGTGTGTGTGAGTGTGCGTTTGTGTATGTTGTGTGTGTGTGTGTGTGTGTGTGTGTGTGTGTGCGCGTTTGTGTACGTGTGTGTGTGTGTGTGTTTGTGTGTGTGTGTGTGTGTGTATGGGAAGCACAGGAGCATTGTAAGATAAGTCGGTACGGTCCACCTGGCCTTTTGGACTGTCAGCCGTCACTCTGATGAAAGCAAACACATTTATCAGCGCGGCCTGGATATTAGAGCCAGCTGATTTCATCATCTCAGGCCTGCAAGAGCTGTGCGGGGGAGAAAACTAAAAATAATAAGAGTCTAATCCAATTTGATAACGCAATAATTGGATTTGCTAACATCTGAGAAGAGATTTGATTTCTGATTATTGCATTTAATGAAGTTTTTTTTTTCATATTGGCCTGTATGTAAATGATTAATGCACTGAAGTATTTTTTAGGAAAAAAATCTAAATAGTGAGCCATTGATTTGTTCATTTAAAATTCGATTTTTTAGGGAGATGAAAGAGTCATTATTTTGGCATGGAGTGGGCTTCAGACTGAAAGTTTTCAGAAGACGTCAGCTCCTACTGTGTAAGGTGTAAGGGACAGTGCTCGTTTGTCCAGTGCTTTTGGCTTGGACTGAAGGAGCATTGTGTGTTTATGTAACTGTGCGTTTCATGCTTTGTGATAATTCATGAGATTTGTTTAGATTGGAAAATGGAACAGATTTGAAGATATACCATTGTCCCTGACAAATACACACACACACACACACACAACCCTGGCTGCTCACACACAGAGCATATCTGTCCATTTCTGTGGCCGCTGCCACACAGACGTGACAGTGATGGGTCAGAGCGGTGTGGGCTGCTTTGAGGTGCTGCACACATCACATTGCTATCGTCCCCCCCAGCTCTGCCTGTCTCCCCAGAGCAATGCACAACAGAGCACAGCTGAAGGGAGACGAGAGCAGCCGGGAGTGTGTGTGTGTGTGTGTGCATATGTGTGCGTGTGTGTGCGTGTGTGTGTGTGTGTGTGTGTGTTCGTGGGAGTGCATGTGTTTGAACTCCCCTCATTTACACACACACACACACACACACACACACATACATGGCAGTGGTTCATGGTGACTTTGGCAGTAAAATGTGGCCACCCCCTGTGGCTCTCAGAGCGTTTGCCAACACACCCTCCACCAGCCCCCCCCCTCCTTCAGGGACCCTGTCCACTCCACTCAGAGCACCATGACACTGCCAGACCTCCTGAGGACAAAGAGGTGAAATTTAACAAGCACGCTCTTATGCATGGCTGTGTGTGTGTGTGAATGTGTGAT
>NW_027468754.1:0-42500 GCF_046254945.1 Alosa pseudoharengus
TTAAGCAAGGCTGTGCTATTAGATTTCACGTCTGGCAGCCAAAAGGCTCCTCCTGCGCTCTTCTGTGGCGTCTGGGCTGGAGGCCACTGACCTGTTTTTTTGCCCCCGTGCCGCCCCCCAGACGGACGAAGCGGCAGCGCCGAGGTATTCTTCATCATTAGCGGGCCGCGCTAGCTCAATATCATCATTCCCCCAGAGGACATGGGTGAGAGGAGCCGCACAAGGAGAGCAAACACGATCTATTCTCAGCCCATATAGCTTGGCAGCCCCCACTAGCCTCAGGTAATGAGAGCGTGCAGACAGAAACAAAGGCAAAGACTAAAAAGGTTAATTTAAGATTTTTTTCTCTTTCTCTTACTGCCTTCTTTTTTTCATTTGCTTTTGCTCTCTGCTGCTCTTTTGTCCCTCCCTCTCTCTCTCCCTCTTTTGCTAGCCTCTCCCTTGCCCCCCATCCCGCACACACACACACACGCCACACACCCTCTCCCAGCGGAGGTGTCACAACACCCCTGTCAGTCATTGATTCCCTGGAGTGGCCCCAGGTGGAACTACAGTGTCAGCTTTAGAGGGGAGCTTTGGCCAGGAGGTGAGGTGAGGTGAGGTTTTATAGGGGACCTGATGTGCATGCGCCTCACCGTGGAAACAAATCTCCACGCCGAGCGGACCAGACACTTACAAAGAAGATCAGGAAGTAGGTCACAGGGAGAGAGACGGGGGGGTCAACTGAGGTGTCATCTACAATCTATATAACACTGCATCCAGTAAAGGCTGCAGATTCCTACAGGACAGCGATATCCAGACCAGAACTGGACAAACTGTAGAGCTGAGCAAAGGTCGACATCCAGCCCAGAACTGAGGGCTGACAAGGCTGACAAAAACTTTTGGTTTTTGTTTTGATTTGCAGTCCAGGTAGATGAAATGCGGTCATACGAATAGGCAAACCTGCTTCACTGCTGCCACAGTAACAAGGATAACAGTAATAGCACTTTTGTCCTTGATACGCAGAGCCCTACCTGTGACCTTGATATGCGGAGCCCTACCTGTGACCTTGATATGTGGAGCCCTACCTGTGACCTTGATATGCGGAGCCCTACCTGTGACCTTGATATGTGGAGCCCTACCTGTGACCTTGATATGTGGAGCATAGACACGGCCAATCTTTCAGACGACATGCTCTCAAGCGGATAACTCAAAAGCGGTGCCAGGTGATTCCGTCCACGTTTCTCTCTCGTTCTCGGCCCCATTCTTATCTGCCCACAACACCTTGGCACATGGACATCGGACCTGTGTGTTTCAAAGAGACAGACAAAGGATGTCTGAAATCTAGAGCAAAGCTCCTCACGTTGCTGAAGGAATCCCCAATTATGAGACCATCTGTCCATAGTGGAAGTCGTCCTCTGGGCAAACGTAGCCACTGAAGTGTGTTCTAATGTGCAAACATCATCCATGGCCTGGATATCTACCAAACAGACTGTTATTTGTTTCATATTGTATCCTTGTATCCTTGCTCCAAGATGATATTACTCAATTTCGCTCGTTTGTTTGTCTTGTTGGGCACGGCACAGGCTGGTCCGATGCCTGCTGTCTCCCTACTGAATTTGAGTTGTGTCTTTAAATCCAGGCCTTATTCTGAACAGGTGTCCTGTTCTTGGCTCTGCTCATTAGCGCAGGCTAATTCTGCTCTGTTGGCCTTTCGTGAGATTTCTAAAATACCCGTGGGTTCAGGCAGCTAGGGGACACAGAGCAAAATA
Organism: Alosa pseudoharengus; assembly: GCF_046254945.1. NCBI lineage: Eukaryota > Metazoa > Chordata > Actinopteri > Clupeiformes > Clupeidae > Alosa > Alosa pseudoharengus. The sequence continues at coordinate 1,752 of NW_027468754.1, forward strand.
TATTTGAGAAAGATCAGATAAGATTTTTAAGTCTCGCAGGAGCTCAGGGACAACACTCCCCTCATCCCTCTCCCCCTCTCTTTCACTCACACACACAAATTCCCACACACAGCAGATTTGTCTGGCTCTCGTCCAGTGCCGTGTCAGCTGAGGTGTTGCATGCGTTTGAGTGGATGGGCATATGGAGCCACACACACACACACACACACACACAGAAACACACACACACACACACACACAGATAGAGAGAGAGAGAGAGTCACAGAGGGAGCATGATTCAGAGACCTGACGATGTGTAATGAGGAACAACTGTTAATGTCTTTTTTATGATACCTCTCTTGGTAATTAATCTATGCAATCATGTATAAGGACAGGGGAATAATTGGATTGGATATCCATTCGCATGCACGCGCACAGACACACACACTCACAAACACACACACGTACATACCATCACACACACGTACATACCATCACACACACAAAAACAAACACCCACACACTGCTGCTGGTCTGTATGATTTTGAATCTCTGATAGTGAATGATATTGCCACACAACAAACGTATATGGTGTTTAGAAAGAAAGAAAGAAAGAAAGAAAGAAAGAAAGAAAGAAAGAGGGTGTGGGTGTTGACAGAGTGGGGTTTCCCTGTGGGGACATATAACATGGCCAACCACAAGTCATCATTGCCTTGTGGAGAAATAATATGTAATGATTTTCTACTAACTATTTCTCCAAAAAATGCACTGTTTGGCCTTGAAGAGGAGACAGCCAGTGTTTGTTTTGTTGGAGAGAGAGGTTGAGGTCAGGTCCAGAATAATGAACTGAGTGGGGTTCAGTCACGGCCACTGGATGCCTGAGGACCTTTTCAGAAACCTTTCAGGTCAGTAGCAGTCAGTCTTGAGTCAGGATGTAGAAGGTATAGGAGGCCGCCGCTATTGTAAGGATGCAGAGTGTCCCTGAAGTTGCCATCTCTTCAGGTTAAGCAGCTCATTCATGGGTGATATTCATGTGTTGTAGACTTCATGTTGTGTACACTCAAATGCACACTGCTAGCTATTATTATCAGAGCTTGTCTAAGTGATAGCTTGTTTTCTTGGTATCACGTCGGTAAACAGCAAAGCTGCACTGTACGTTGAATTGCTTTGTAAAATGGATCTGGAAATCTATATTCTATACAGTGCATTAGAGTCAACACACCTTATCTCACATGTAAACAAAGACAGACAGACACACACACACACACACACACACACACCACAAACACAGACACACAGACAGAGGGAGAGAGAGAGAGAGTGCAACCAAATATGCTGTCTGCAAGCAGGAGATGCCTCAAGAACAATGGTCTTCTTGACACACTCCTGAGAGGAATAGACACAGCGCCATCTGGTGGTCATGCCAAAACCCAACACACTATTCCGACCTTTGCACTCTTAAAACTAATGTGTTGTCCCTATCTGGACACAGAGATGTGTTAAAAAACACACACACACAAATTGTGTTGTTTACAATGCAAGTTGTGTTATTTTGTGTAACAAATAAAAAAAGAAACAAAACAAACAAACTTGTCCCTATCTGGACACAGAGATGTGTTAAAAACAAAGCAAGTTTTGTTGTTTTCAACACATTTGTTTTAAGAGTGAACCATTAAAAGTGTTTCTGTCAGGAATGTGCATTTACATTTGTATACAACTCCAAAGAGGGCACATAGCGTAGCAAGCATATACTGTGTGTTAGTTAAAATCAATGCTAGTTCTTTTTTTTAAAATTTATTTCCATAGAGGCTACACTCAAAGACCTTTTTTCTATATTCCTGTATAAATAGGGACCTGAATACACATGGCCAGAACCTGTAAGAACAACAGTTTGGTGTCTCAGGGGGAACAGGATCCACAAAAGACACATATCATCTTTATAGATGAGAGAAATTGTATTAGAGAAAAAAATATATATGAATGTGGGTGGGTGTGTGTCCCACTTATTCAAAAGCAGCACAGAAATCCTTTCATTTCACAGATGGACCCTGTGTAGCCTAATGGAGGCTGCTGCATGACCCATTCAGGGAAACATCTTTATAGTGCATCTCTCTCTCTCTCTCTCTCTATCTATCTCTTTCTCTCTTCTGTTCTGTCTAATTGTTTTATTTATAGGAATTTATGGGATATAAATTATATTATAAACCTTTGCAGAAAAGTGAAATTTGATTTGCGACTTTGATTTACAACTTTGGGCCTCCTGTGGATGCTGGAAAACACAAGCAGCAATAGAACAGCATGAGGCCCAATAACTGAACACATTGGCTGTCACACTGACACATGATCTGTTGTTCACAAATACACCCACGCTATTGAATTAATGAGAAGTCTAAAAATATTAAGGTTTGACAGATGATTGCTAGCCAAATGCTCACTAAATGCATTAAATATGCATTATTTAGTTTATTTCAGCAATAGGTTATTTAAAGTGCATTGGTCATTATCACTTAAGAATAACAGCTATTGCATCATGTCGAACTTTGGAACATAGCCAAGCCACATTACACTATGCTTGTACTCACAACAAAATAACATCTCAGGAATGAATGTGCTACAGTACTTCTATTTATACTGTATAGATGAAAGTTGATAGCACTCTCTCTCTCTCTCTCTTTCGTACACTCCGAACTATAATGATCTTGCAGAGTGAAATTGCTCTGCACGGTGAGAATTCCATTACACAGTTCATTATGCAAATATAGCAGCAGTAAATAAAATTCCCTAATGTGTCACTAATCTCTATTATGGTGAAGAAATACAGTATATTATGGGTTATTAATAGTAAAAACTCCCATAGCATTTAAGTTCACGTCACAAGGTTGAACAAAGTGCTGTGGAGAACCCAATGGTATAGCTGGGTCATTTAAGGCCACACAAGGTCTGTTACTGATATCATTAAACAGGTTGTTATAATAATTTGGATGGATTAATATGGGTTGACTTGACATGTATGTTAATATGTTTCAAAGGCCGCATAAGACTGTTGATGACAAACGTTGACATTCTCTGGCTTTGTAGGCCGAACTTTGACATTAATTAAAAAGTAATGCAGTCTTTCACAAAGCCTTCCTTCAGCAGATGGTAAGTCAGCATATCATATTTTTGTGAGGGAGTCTTTTTTCACTCATACAAAGGCCACACAGTCAGGGTTAATTACATGGTATAAGTAATTGAAGTAAATGAAGGCATAAAATTCACCCCTGGTGTGAATAAATATAAAATATAAAAGCAATACATCCTTGTGTCTTTGAAGATATCTGTTCTTTCTGCTGCTGCGCTGCCAGCCCTTCATCAACAAATGAGTTAATTAATGCTGACACAAAGGCACTTTCTCTTATTTGTTAATTTAATTAGGTGCAGACTTGACCGGACTTGCTCTCTCTACCTTTTTTTTAACGTTCCACTGAGAATGAATCGTAGGTATGAGTCAGGCAGTTAATTTAACAGTAGAGTTTCAGACGTTAAGAGAAAACGTGCCAATGTATCCTGTTACTGTATTATGGTGTCAGTGGAGTCGCAGGAGAGAGCTACAATTACCAGGTATACAGCCAAAATAAGTATGTGAATTGATCTGCTCTTCATCTAAGTCACAAATACTGACAGACACAATAAGATAATTAAAACAACGTTCATGTTTTTATTAAACACACACATTCAACAACAGTGTGCCTTCCACGGCACACCTACCCCCCTCCCCCACCATTCTAAATTAATTTTATGCACCATATTGTTATGTAGCATTAATATTATACACCATTTGAAAGCTTGGACTTTTGGGAATACATATATGAAAACCTTTTTCATGTACAACTTGTATGGTGCTTTACATTGTCAGATTAATCTCACTATGTCTCACTTAAAGTGTAATTCCAGCAAAAATTGACCAATAGGTTAGCCTGGCGGGCCATCCTATATCATTGAAATGTATAGTCTGGAATCGACCCATTCACCTCGCTTAACCCTTACAAGCCCGACCGTTCTAATTTCGTTAAAATTTTAACGATGACCAATCATCTAATATCTCAGCTGTCCAATGACTGATTTTATTTCTGAAATCTTCCCCGTAATGCTGACAACATAAGCTTCAATTTGATATGATTGGTTAAGGGGTTTATGGCGCGAAATGTTTTGGATACTTGAAGATGAGTCTTGAAAAAATATTTTCACTTGAGTCGGTGCATTTGACGTGGACAGCCGGATGCCACCTGCACTTAAGTTGGAGTTTACCTCGACTGGAAACCACAAAGCTGGATAAACTGAGGTAATATTGTTTTTACATCGGTTATAGTTATGGTTTATCTTAATTTGAAGTCCTTAACCCATTTACTCCTAAAATGCCTGCTAAAAACGCCTATAGAATCCTATGGCATTCTAGACTAAATAACCTTATTTCCTGAGGGTTTTCTGAAAACATACTAAAAATTGTCAACGTTTACCAAAATTTAATATCTAAGCCTCTGTAGCACCTAGAAACATGACATAAAAAGCATGCTGCGCTACGCAGCATCCAGCGGGAGGGTCAATGTTGCGCTACGCAGCATCCAGCGGGAGGGTCAATGTTGCGTCATGCAGCATCCAGCGCGAATGGGTTAAATCATGTTATTTGACAGTAATATGCTTTCTCATCAGCGTCAACATTATGGCTTAGCGGGGGGCTAGTGCATCGTCACGTAACTTTAGCTAACTGTATAATTCTGAACTGCTTGCAATATTATTGTTTGCTTTTGATGTCAGTTATTTTCATTTGACAGTTTCATTTAAAAACCTGTTAGTATATAACCTGTAGATAAGTTTGTTTTCTAGTACCAATTTGCTTGTTAAGCATTATATTGGCAAGACAGTATAGCAAACCAAAGCTGAATAAATCAATGGCCGCCACGTTTCTAAGTTGCGTTCTCTTACATGAAATAAGTTGAGCGATATTTTTACTCCTCTCAATATGTAACGTTAGTTGTAGAAAATAAGATGTGAAATCACATATTCTGTCAGAAATGTAATTAACTTATTGCCTTTCCTCCGGTTGTTATCTGTAGTGCAGTCTGTAGTGAACTATTTTAGCTTGCTAACTTCTAAATAACAAACATCAGACGTGCTTGTCTCAACATTTTCTAAAATGGCATGACTTGAAATAGATGAAGCACAACTCCTCCCAATATTTAGTTATAGAAAACATGATGTGAAATCACATATTCTGTCAGAAATGTCATTATTGCATTTCAGCAGTTTGTTACTAGGTGAAATGTAATCTGTCTTTATCTTGATGCCAGCCAGGCAATCAGATTTAGGGTAGCTAAACCCATGTGTAATACAATGACTTTTCATAGGCCTACTTAGAAATATTTCGAGTATATTCTGAGGATGCTTCAATAGTTTAGGCTACCTCTTCTTTTGTGTGCATACATGCACAAATCTGTAGTTTTGTGATTTTATGTTTTACATTAATAAAGGTATTTGTATGATTTCGCTCTTGTTTCAGACGGAGGATGACAAGACCTACACAGACCTTCTCGCAAGCCTGAAGAGGTAGCTGACTGCTCATGAGCTTGCGCTCACAATGCTGAAGACCATGAGGGGATGGAGGAAGAAGGTATAGATTTATGTGCCATGCGTAGGATGGTGCAGACTAAAACTGTGTGAAATAGACTTGTTATGTTCTTTTTTACTCACATTGTTGTCCCAGGCATATGTGGTTTTACAAACCGGAAGGAATGGGAGCTTGTGCTTAGTAGGCCATCGTATGCAAACAGTGCAGGGGCATGGGACAAAGACCCCAGAAGAGTTTCACAGGTTTCTGGGATTGATCATTTACATGGGGTTCACTTCCCTCCCTAATATCCATTGCTACTGGGGAACCAAGTCTTGGCAGGGATCAGGGGACATTGACCAAATGATGAATACATATTGTGTACTCCAAAAAACGCAGAATACCAGAAAGCACTTTTTCTCCATTGACATTGCCGTTGTCAGTAGTTTCTTGTTATTTCAAGTTCGACAATGCAATGCAGAATCTGGTGTTGAACCTAGGTTTGGTAGCTACAACCAGAAAGAATTTGGAGGAAATCTATCACAACAGCTGGTAGGCATTTCCGTTGAAATTTCAGCCTCACCTTCAGCTGCTCCAACTACTACTCTGTCGTCTTTCCATCAAGTACATATTCCTGTACAGCAGGAGCTTGTTATAAAACAACGTACATAATAAAACTAAAGTAGCTTGTATGGCCCTGGAGTGTAACGGTAGGCGAATTTGTTTTATTGATAAACAAATTGCTGTCAGATTTGGCATTCTGCAAAAGGGGATGCGTTTAGTAATGAGTCATAGCTCTTCTGTGTTCAACCTTCAGGTTCCCCACCCCAGCTTTCCCTATCCTCCTCTGTAAGTGTGTGTGTGTGGGTATGAGTTTGTGTGTATATGTGTGTATGTGTTTATTCTCCACAGGCTTGTTCTAAGTATTTAATCCACGTTCAAATGTTTAGAACACATTGAGTTTTGAGTGATGTTGATTGTATTCCTAGCTTTATGATGAATAATAATACATTTTATATATGTATATAATTTTCATATTATACTGATTTATATAAGGAAGTTGTATTTGTTGAATCAAATGTATTTTATGTCTCTTTTCCGAAATGGTCTTCAATGAATACAGTATACTTACTTCCTGTATTACTGGTAAGGTACAGTATGTTTTTTTTTTAATGTCATTCTTATTGACTGTAGCATTTGCTTATATACAAATAAATGGTTTATTCTTATAGACCAAATACATCTAAACCATTGTTTCTGACTTGATTATTAGTTTTTATGCATACTTTTATGTTGTTGGTGAGAAAGTGAATGTGAATTCTGTCAACATTCTAAATCCCGTTTTTCTGCATTTTTTTACACTGATCACTAAAAATATCATAACTTTTGAAAGGTTAATGATATTCCAATACAGTTTTTTTTGTTAAATAGCCTACAACTTGCACTTTCATACACTCTATATTTTTCTCTATCTTGTAGAGAAATATGATGAAAATTCATTTTTATGTGAATGAAATAAAATTTTGACAAATTCCGGATATACATTTGGAGAGGATTTTCAAATACTGTTCATTACTATATCAACATTACCATATGTATTTTACATAATTTCATAGAAATGATCCTTCTGATTACAATGGTATGTATATCCCATTGATGGTATGTATTATACTCAAGAAATAAGGTTTTTTGTGTGACGAGGTCATCCAGCACCAAAAATGGAATGTTCGGCACGGGCACAAAAGGGTTAATCCAAGGGGCGGGCAGAGAATTGTCTTTCAAACTGCATAGGCATGCAATAGGCCAGCACTACGACCATATCCGTATCCGGTCGGCAAAACGGCAAATATATCCTTCTTCGAAAGGAATGACTTAAGTGCATTGTGTTGCTCAACTTTCAAAGAAAAGCACAAGTCCAACTCCTCAAAAGTTGACGCCAACGCCGATTCAAACAACCGCTCTTCGTTCGCCATAGCCACCTTCCTTGTTGTTCACCGTCGTAGGACTGTCATCATCCTGTTAAGCCCGCCTTAAGACTCTCTGACAAAATAGAGCGCTGTGATTGGATGACGTCCACGGCGTCAGCCAATAGAAATTCCTATGGTTTGATACTAGACGTACAGGCTGAGCAAATTAATTTGCCGCCGCTAGGGTGCGTCTAGATTTCTAGGCTACCAATAGGTGATTTTCTGCATTAAAACACGTCAAATAAGCCGTGGAGACAGTATTTTTTGTCGATCAACAACTACAGAGCCTGGCCCAGCATATGCTACAGCCCCAAATGGCAAATAGTGGTGTAGATAGGGGCGGTATGCCAAACGTTTTCCAAATAGTATAGTAAATACAAATACAATAGTAAAACCAGTATTGTTCAAAACAGCACCAAACCTAGGGGTCGTTTCTAGAAAAGTTAGCAACGACGTTGCTCAACCACCATGGTACGCCGCAACAACGACATTGTTACACCTGTTTCCAGAAAGCATCGTACTTGTGTCGCAATTCGCTACCTCCGACGTTCGAACACCATAGTTCCAACAATGTTGTTGATGATGCAGCGATACATATCATTGGTGGAAACAGTGGCAACGTGTAGCCTAATACCCCACCCCCTAGAAATGTTCTGTCACTGCCTATGTTGACATTTTTCTATGAGTAATTAATACTGGCATTGTCATTGCCATCAGCAAAAACCTAAACCTATTGCAAGCATATAAAACAGTTAACTTAAAGGAAAACGCCACCCAATGTCAGTAGTAATATATGTTCTTACCTTAACTTTCACGAGTCATACCTATCCCGTGTCGGTACATGCACTCAAACGCTCTGGTGCGCGGCGCAAATGTGTGAGCATGTTGCTATGCTAGCGGGCTCAGACGTAGCCATAGAGGGAGGAAGATAGCAGTAATCAAACACATCCACGTTTTCCCTACTTAAATACAGTTGCACGAGTAGTTGCTAAAAATGTGTAAGGTCACACAACATGAAACGTGGCGATTTTCCAAGCGAATAAACAGGAGAACTACAATGAGTCATTATTTGTGTTAAATATCTATGTTGGAAAAAATATATAGCCTGGAGGAATGTCTGGGTATCGCAAATTTTATCACCTGTCTTGTGGCTTAACGGCAGCGTGTCGGCGCACTGCACGCCGGACGGAGTTCGCATCCAATCTTTTCTTTTCACCTCTGAGTAAGAGTAGGCCTACGAGACAGGACAAATCTCACATCATAAGAAAATCGAACCTACAACACTGGGATAACAAGTCACCTGCTTTAGCCACTAAACCATTTATCACTGTGCTGATTTTAAGCGTCTGTGAATATTATAATTAGCCTGACGTAGTCATACTCAATTCTAGTCAGAATATGAGTCTGATACTGCTCCATTGGGACATAATTATGGGGCGTGTTTCAACTGATACAGGGGGGGGAATGCCTCTGCACTCAATTGGATAGACCTAACCAATCAGAGCAACGAAATAGCTTACCGTGAGGTGTAGGAAGAAAACACACAAACCATCCTTCTTCTCCACAAATGCCTTAAAGCAACACCAAAGAGGGTTTTTTTTTACCTTAAAGGAATTATCCGGAGTAAAATGCACTTTAGATCAATTTACGGATGATTTTAATCAAAATCATGTCATTTGGATGTAGCCTAGAAATCTAGACGCACCCTAGCGGCGGCAAATTAATTTGCTCAGCCTGTACGTCTAGTATCGAACCATAGGAATTTCTATTGGCTTAACACCGTGGATGTTCTCCAATCACAGCGCTCTATTTCATTAGAGAGTCTTAAGGCGGGCTTAACAGGATAACGACAGTCCTGTGACGGTGAACAACAAGGAAGGTGGCTATGGCGAACGAAGAGCGGTTGTTTGAATCGGCGTTGGCGTCAACTTTGGAGGAGTTGGACTTGTGCTTTTCTTTGAAAGTTGAGCAACACAATGCACTTAAGTCATTCCTTTCGAAGAAGGATGTGTTTGCCGTTTTGCCTACCGGATACGGATATGGTCGTAGCGCTGGCCAATTGCATGCCTAGGCAGTTTGAAAGACAATTCTCTGCCCGCCCCTTGGATTAAGCGAGGTGAATGATTGGATGCCAGACTATACATCTCAATGATATAGGATGGCCCCGCCAGGCTAATTCGGATGTGTTTTGAGAAAGTTCGATTTTACCGTTTTTAGTCAAAACTCGTTAGCCTGGAAGTGACCAGGGCAAGTCATTTTGCCGCTACAAAACACTTTTTTATACCTCTTCTACAGTTCCAAACAACATTACACTTACGTGGTAGTGAGTAGAGGGTCCCTAAAGCCAAACCGAAGTATCCCGAGGTCTTTATGTGGTCGGATAGAGAGTCCAGAATGAATTTCATCAAGCCAGTACCTTGTACCTTTCCGGAAATGTTGCTACTGCAGCTGGTGTCTTTAGGGGAAAGTCCGTAGGAGTCGATTGCCGAGTGTGGAGTAACACACTCTGGAAATTCACAATTTCGTTGCCGTTTTTTTTTTTTTTAAAAACCAGTCCAGTATTTCTTTCGAAATTGAAATAAAGTTGTATGGACTGGACTATGTTTTTTTTTTTCTGAATTTTCAGAGCGTGTTACTCCACACTCGGCAATCGACTCCTACGGACTTTCCCCTAGCCAGCTGCAGCAACATTTCCGGAAAGGTACTGGCTTGATGAAATTTATTCTGGACTCTCTATCCGACCACATAAAGACCTCGGGATACTTTGGTAGGACAGATCAATCATTGAGTCACAAGATAAACATCCACTTTGTATTTTTTGGTTAGGCGATTGTGATTTTTGGTTAGGCGCTCCGGACACCAACTGGAACTACCAAGGAACGACACAAGTGCAACTGCCCAGGGGCAGTAGTTCAAACGGCCAAACTTTGCGTCCTTGTTTGCGATTGAGAGTTCAAACTTCCCTTTTCGATGGAGCGAACTACCAAGGTTGTGACGCAAGTTAGCAAACGATGCTTTCTAGAAAGCCCCTGGTCAGTAGCTTGCTCAGGGTCCCTGCACATAAAACGAAGCACCAACAACCTAGTTAGCGAGCCCAGAGTTTATCACAGAAGACTGTTAAGAACATTTACCAAACTGTCTCCCTACCAGCTCCTCTCGAAGGAAAGTCCGTACAAGTCGATTATCGAATGCAATGCAACGAGTGAGTCCATTGAAGATTTTTTCCAGAAAACTGTGTATACTTTGTTGTTTCAGGTAGTTTGGCCAAATGTATGTTAAGCCCTCCTTACACTGACAGACATTGGATTTGCAAGATTTGGAAAAGATTTTTGAAAGACTACAGACTCAGACCCTCTCACATCTAAAGACAAGTAAAAGAGTTTTAAGTCATAGACTATAATTTTGCAATGACTGGGGATCTTGCAGGGTCACTATTTACAAGACTGCAACTAGATTCCTTTAAATTATTACCCATCGTGCAATAGATATCAACAGGAACTGAAACGATAGCCTACTAAACTCAGTCGTATTTTCGTGTTTCTGCAGCATTTTTTCATGCGTGACATCCCTACCCGATTTAGAGTTGTTCTGTCACGTAAAAGAGCCGACTAAATATGTATAAGAAACGAAATAACAAATGATCATATTCATGGGTTTTATCACGTCCCTTGCTACAGCTGTCTCCTACTTTGCCCCTTCGTGTTTGGTGTTGGAGAGAGGTCACTATTGGTTTTTGATCACAGCTGACAAATTACGCAGAAACATTTTTCAACTGGAGCAACAATAGGCGTGTTCGACTTGAGGCAGATCTGTGCAGATCTGACTTGATGTGATGCATGCTGGGTTGAACACAATGCATACTGGGATGGACGCAATGCATACTGGTTAGAAATTCTGTCCGACTCAGAGCCCGTTTACGGAGAGCCGGATCACTCCCTATTAACTCCATTGTACCTGCAATCTGTTGCAGTTCCGCTAGGGGCGATCACGAATAAGTGCAAAAACAATGGGGGTCTATGGAGCTAGACGGCTAAATGTGTCTCTTTCACCTGGTTGTCGTTGAGAAATTGAAGATTTGATTGTGGTTTCTGCATGCTCAATATGGATTATAGGTCAAAAGTTGAATGAACTAGTAGTCACGTCCTTTCGATTTCTAACAGGTTGGGTCGTTGTTGCCCACAACACACTAGCTTTCTGCTAATGAATGACGTCATTGACACATTTGAAAAGCTTTTTAGAACAAATAAGTAACTCAAAAACTGCCCCCTCTTTTGACTGCAACATTAGAATTTCTGGGCAAAAAATTATATCCTGAGAAAAGTGGATTTGAGGGGTACAGCCCTCATGTGGAACCAGAAAAGGAACTGCAACCAGTTCAGAAACCAGAAGTTTCCCGAGAGTGGCGGTTCTCCCCTTATTAGACATTAGGCTTGTAATGACGTCACTCGTCAGGACCAAAGAGGGAACTGAGAGTGGTCGAAGGAAGTCGTGAAGCTGTCCGCGCGCTGTTGGAAATATAACAATTGATTATAAACCCCTGTTAAACCTAATAAATCTGACTCCGCTCAGTATTAGAAAAGTTTCGGTTCAAAGTAACATGGCTATCCATAGTGGGCTGGTATGCCCACAATGCATATGGTTAATGAGAATGCCTAACTCGTTTTCTTATGACACGCGCTTAAGCTTAGGAATATATACTATAGGTCTCCTATATCCTATACCTAATCTCCGATTAATTCGGGCGGTTCCTAAACATAACACGTATTGGTCTGGAAGTGGTCAGAGGTTACATGCTGATCCGGACTGCGATACTCACCAGCGTGTTAGACAGTCAAGCAAATTCCTATGCTACAGGGGGTCAGGCTGTGCTAGGTTTTCACGACCAATCTAGACCATCGCTGACAAACTGCCCACCGCTGTGTAATGCTTGGTCATTTCATAATAACTTGCCAGCTCCCAGGTGATTAGTTTCTACGTACTTCCCTAACGTACTGGCGGCGTATAACTAATCCAATCGATAATTCTGTGCGGGTCAGTAACGATACCTAATTGTACTCTGGACTATTAAGTACAATAGAAGTAGTGAGGGTAACATCAATTAATCCAATACATTATAGAAGGTACATCTAAATGAATAATGTGAAAGTTAAGAAAACAGGTTAAAGGAACATTTAGGAAACCATATGAAACAATCAGAGAATGAACATACCAGCTCAGAGGATGATGACTACACACCTTAGTGGTGCGGGAGATTCTGACTACAGAATGGCTCCTAGAATGCTCTGTGAACCTCACTTAAATAGTTTACCTAGTTTGTGGTTGGTTACATTCACATGATTGGAGGTCAGCTGATTTGGGATCACATGGTTGGAGGTCATCTGATTTGAGAGTACTTTGATGAGACTTGAGACCATTGTTGTAGTGAGAGTGAATCAATCAAGACATGACAAGGTACAGTATTTGATTACATTTCCTGTCCCTATAGTTAACTGCTCCTGTGGACATGTGACAGTAGGCCCACAATAGGCCCACACTTAGTAGTTGATCAAGAGTCAATATATGACTGAAAAGATTATCATCAGCCTGGTAATTAGGATCCTTACAGGCTTGTTCGACTTGAGGCAGATCTGTGCAGATCTGACTTGATGTGATGCATGCTGGGTTGAACACAATGCATACTGGGATGGACGCAATACTTACTGGTTAGAAATTCTGTCCGACTTCTGTCAGCCGGGGAGGGACTTACCACCGTGACACCATGTCACATGACCTTAAAATATCACGGACCATGGAGGAATTATATATAACTGGAGAGAGTGACTAAGTCCCGCCCTTCATACAAATGAATGGTGGAGGCTAGGCTAGTAAATCCGGCCAATTCATAGTCAACGCCATAATGAACACTGGGGTTCGGATCCAGCGCCAGTGGGCTCTGACCATGCGCCAAGTTCCAAAGCTGGAAATGACGCATGGACCAACGTCGATTTTTATTGGATATTCTGTAAAAAGAGAGTCGTCCTCCAGTAAGAGGGTGGCGATAATGCACATACATTGCTTGCCACGTAACAAGAAGAAGAAAAAGTTGCTCGGGAACGCGCATGGAGTCCGAGTGGAGTCGCCCTGAAGGGCAACTTAATTTCATTGGATAACAGCGGCTCTAACGAAGAGCAGTCTGCCTACCGTCCTCCTGCTCCAAATGCATTCGAACATGATGTGAAATAGCCGTAGTCGAACTATAAATAAACTATTCAGTTTTTAGTGCCATGTGTAGCGCATTTTTACAGTCTATGATTAGTTTGTTTTTTATTTTATTGTTTGCCATCTCATAGCGGGTGCTCTAAACGTATTCTAGCCAGAGCCCTCAATAGCCACCCTGTTTTGAAAATGGAAGATAACGCACAGAACGGCCAGCCTGAGCGGACACTTACGTCCCCAACTCATCTAAAATGTGGTGTCTGGAAATACTTTGGGTTGTACACTGCAGATGGTAAAGTAACCCTTAAAGAGAATGTAGTCTGCGGACTCTGCAAAAAACAGTTTACTTACGCATCCACAACATCCCATTTTCACGCTCACCTGTCGAGTTACCATCCAAATGAGGCAGCGGAGTCAGAGGCACAGACGGCCAGAGCATCGCCAGGCATCGATGTATGATTGCACACTTTCCGTTAGGGATGCACGATATATCTGCGGCCGATATATTATTAGCCGATAAGTGAAAAAATGAAAATATTATTATCGGTCCGATAACAGAATTCTGGCCGATAATTTGCGACAATATTTTTTAAAGTCCTAATTTAGGCCTACGTAAGGTCCGTCCTGCTACACTGAGCTACTTGAGCTTGGTTGGCTATACTTTTTCCTCAATATAATGTCAGCGGTGTGCATGTAAAATAACAGTCGGAAACAGTCGGAAAAACCAAACGAACGATCGTAAGATGAATCGTAGAAAACCCTCTTAAGAGCGTGTCTCCGTCGTTATCGGGAAACTGGGCCCAGCCTAGTAGTAGACTAACAACAGTAGGCCTAGCTAACTGCCAATCAGCATAGAAAAGTAGCTTATTTCACATGTTAGGCTTATGTATAATATGATATAGAATTGACGGTCCTAAACCCTCCTAAAACCCATTGCGCTGTCGCGCTTGTCAAAGTTTGGCAGTGACGTCGGCGGCAGCGTTTGATTGATTGATTAGTTCACTTTTTAAACATTATTGGTTCCCTGGAGATGTGACAGGTCAGGACAGGTGTAACTTGAACTGTTTGAATATATTTTCATGATTTGATGTAGCTAGGCTACCTAATATTTGAGGCATATTGAAACAATAATAGGCTATTTTATAATAGGTCTTGAAATACATTTATTTTTATTTGTATACATTTCGTCTTGTTCTATAAACCGTTCAGATGTAGGCTGTGTGGCTTGAATGAATGCAATGTCTATTTGTTTGTTACAAATAAAACTTCAGCAGTTATAACTAGCCTATTGTAGCTTATTTTAAAATGAAAACATGGGTAAGTCATCATGAATTTCAATGATTTGGCTATGACTTGACTTGCTTGACTGTCACAAAAAATGACTTGGACTTGCTTGAGACTTGAAGGTTAAGACTTGAGATTTGCTTGTGACTTGCACATGTGTGACTTACTTCCACCTCTGTGCATCACATTAAATACAATTGAGACAATAGATTGACCATATTTGACAACTGCAAAGCCTTACCATAGGCATGTTACATTCAGGACATGAAAAGTCGACTTTATTGAACAAGTCGGCTAAACATTTTGAACTTGCGCATCAACCCAGCATCGGTGCGTCGCATAGGCTAAATTAAAACACAAATTGAAGCAACAGCTTGACCATCGGACAATCCTACTGCAAAGCCTTTCCATATGCATGTAACAGGGGTGTGATTCTGTGATTCAGGGGTGTGAACGGAATTCCGTTTTTTTTTTACTTGAAAATGAGACCCACGCAATTCGTATAGATCCGATGAGGGGTTTTTTCGGGGGGGGGGGGGTGTCTGTCGGTCAGAGGTAGGCTATATTTCTGTATAACACAGGCCATTGTTATAACAGGCCGCTGACAATGACGACGGGTTTTGTGCTTCACATCTTTCCGAATATCACGCCCAGTGGCGTAACTATAGTAGGTGCAGCAAGTCGCACCAGGGCCCGTGACCTCCCGGGGCCCGTCGCTACCCCCGCAATGCAATTGCTGGAAAATTCTATACAGGTCCTTTCTGACTACCGGCGTGCCTTTGACCAGGCCAAGGCTACAGCGCAGACGCTCGCAAATAAATGGGGGGTTCAGAGTACATTTGAAAATGTTAGAGCACGGAGAGTGAAGCGTCACTTTGACTAACTATCGGAAGATGAGCGCTTAACCGATGCAGAGAGATACTTCAAAGTGCAGGTATTTAATGCAACTCTGGACATCATAATCAGTCAGCTCTCCCAAAGATTTGCAAGTATGCGGGAAACTTGTCATGTGTTTGAGTCTTTACGTCCTATGACCCTTCAACTCGCAGGTGATGATGAACTGCTTGAAAAGGCAAGACGTTTGTCAGACCATTATAGCAGGGATATTGCACCGACATTCCCAACACAACTCCTCTCATTCAGGTCTTGCTTTAAACCAGTGATTTCTCAAAAGTCATCTATTTTTCAACTTGCCAAAATGCTGGTGGTAGATTATAACAGTGTAACATCCACATTCAGGGAAGTGTGTACTGCTCTCATGTTGTTTCTGACATTGCCTGTGTCTGTGGCAACAGCTGAGTGATCTTTTTCTAAACTCAAACTTATTAAGACCTACCTAAGGAGCAGCATGGGGCAGGAGAGGTTCAGTGGGTTAGCTATCCTGTCCATTGAAAATATGAGATCCAGAGCATTAAATATTGGGAACATCGTTAACGATTTTGCACAACGAAAGGCTCGTAAGATGGCCTTCTTCTAATGGCCTAATTCAAACATATTGGGGATTGTATGCATATGAATGATTTTATTTGGTTTCTGCACGGTTAAATAAGTTAGGCTACATTAAGTTTTGTTTCTGCGCAGTGCGAGTTTATAAGCAAGCAACGCTTGCAGTTTCAGCAGAGGGTTGAAGCGCATTGAGCGCATTGAGTGTTCCCATAATTCCATGCGAGTTTTTTTTAATGCAGTAATATTAGATTACCATGGCCTGCAGGCTTTAATAAAATTATTTTTAATGTTTTCACATGTAATGCATCCGATGTAGTCGTGTGTTTTTTATTTGAAATTGTAATATGTAACTACTAAACTACTTCGGTGCCTCAGGCCCTTTGTATAAACAATTGAAATCACCCTTAATGTGTATTGCATGTATCAGTGCTAATTCATCCTGGGCCAAATTATGTCGGTATGGGCCCGCACAGTGCTCTCGCACCTGGGCCAACCATTGTTTGTTACGCCACTGGTCACGCCGCAAGTGTATTCCGTTTACTTGTGGATTTTATTGAAAGTGCAAGTAGGCGGGTTGATCAGCTGCGTTCTGAAGAATGCTTGATTCAAGGTCAGTGTATGTGGCTAACGAGTTTCTCAGCAGAAGCCATGAAACGGGTCAACAAATTGATTTAAAAAGACATCATGGCTTTGCATCGAGTTCGTCAGGATTTTCCGATAATGAATCTCGTTTGCTGATATTGAATTTTAATTTCTGCGCGTGTAAGCTGTGCTTGAAGTTAGCTGTGACAGACTAGCCTAACCTTACAGGTTTCCAAAGCCTGTCTACCTTAGGCCTACTCCTACATTGTTTAGTGAACACCTGGTCATTTCGGGTTTGTCCAGCCGTTCAACCCCGTGAACCTTGCGCCCCTTGTCTAAAACATATTTCAGGATGCGGCCACCATGAGAAAACGTAACGTTATGGTGACGGTGCGAGATCAAAGCTTTGGCATACTTAGTAAACGTCTGGCACATAATATTGAGCTGAATATTTAGTGGAAATAGCCTACTGTAGCATTGTGCTGATAGATAAAAAGACGCAAATTTAAAGGCGCAGTCCGCATTTTAACCCTAGCTCTCCATTTAGTGTGTGCGCTGCCGCTTTTAAAACTCCATGGTTCAACTCCAAAAATCCATGGTTCTGCGTCACTGTTGGCAAAATGATCATGATGGCCTATATATTTCAGCCATATTTGGTTTAGTCTTGTGTAGGCCTAGGCTACTTTGCTCTATAGTTTTCTTTAGGCCTTGTAGGCTGTATTGTAATATGCTATAATGTTTGAAATATATGTATCTCAATGTATCAATACTTGCCATAAAAGTCATCAGATGTCATAATTTAAAGGGTTATTTTTCAAAATTTTCTTCTGGGGGAGCATGCCCCCGGACCCCCCTATTTTCTTTAAGACCCTTTTCTAGTGCCACCCTTGCATAGGATTTGCCTCATGAATTTTATGAAGTGTAGGTCATGTAAATATATACGGTAGCCAACATTATAGTACACTACTATGGGTGGGGGGGGGCACTCCATGCTACATATATTTTCCTTTTTTTTTACCTTTGCCAATCACACCCCTGAGTTATATTAAGGTAAAAAAAACCTTCAGCTCAGCCATATCCTTAGAATGACTGGTGTGAACAGATGTCTTGAGGTAATAGTCCATCCTTAGTTTCAGTCCAAAACCCATCTTCCCTAGCCTGGAAGCCCTCCCGATTTTACCACGCCCAAAAACTTTAGTGTCGGGAAATTTGGTCTGGATATTCTCCATTGAGAAGCCTTTAGGCCTAGCCTGGCTAGCGCCACCACTTCTCAATGAGACGAGGTCTGGGAACCAAGCGTTCATTTTCTCGTATTTGAAAAATATCCGTTTATTGGGTGCCACGGATGTCTATCAAATGCGTCTGTGCATAGCAAAGGATGTTTTTGGCTGTTCTCCCAACAGGATTCACATATTTTGTTGCTCTGATTGGTTAGGTCTATCCAATTCTGTGCAGGGACATATTTCCCCTGTATTGGTTGAAATATGTCCCATAGTTACATCCCAAAGGTGTAGTACCAGATTAAAATACTGTATAGAATTGAGTCTGGCTACGTAAGGCTACATTTTCCTAGTAAAGTTGTAGAGTATCCTCTGCTCTGCTTCCTCCATCGTATCTTGCATGGACTTCCTGCTTGGTCAATAATTTCGGTATAGTATGTGATTTTCACCATCAGAGAACAGAGAACAACAAGCAGTAGTAGGTAAAAGCATAGAGGAAAAATAAAAATAAAAAGTGACTGTACGTTGTTGTCTCATAATCTGCACTTCAATTTTGTGATTTTTGTTGTGGTATTGTCCTAACAATCCATAGCCCCTCAAAGGCGAAAACCAAAAGGCATACACTGGACCAATAAGCAGTCTTGTAGATGTCAGTGTTAAAGCATGTTGAGTGTAATAAAGAGGCCTATAAAGGTCAACACATTTGGTTACAAATGCAGGTAATGATCAGCCTCTTCAAGTTTGTCATGAGAAATTATTTTTAAGCACATAATAATGCAGGCTTGAACAAAATAAAACCATGAGATATAGAGAGAGTGTAAGAAAGAGTGTGTGTGTGAGAGAGAGAGAAAGAGAGGGTGTGTGAGAGAGTGTGTGTGTGTGAGAATGAGAGAGAGGAGAGAGGTGGGGGGGGGGGGGGGTGGCGGCAGACAAACACACAAGCAGACAGATAGACAGTCATGCAGCCAGACATATATCAGCAAGTATTCCCATTGTCAGGCCTGGAATTCCATGCCTTTTGAACTATTATGCAAAAAAGGTGATCTCCAAAACCCACAAAGATTCAACAGAACCTAGCAGAGAGCTTCCAGAGGAGACCAGCTAAAAGCATGCTAGCATGTTAGCATCTCGCCACACATGGTCAGCCAGCATAGATGAATGCCCACTGGCTTATTTCCAAAACACAACAGCTGCCTGTTATTGAATTATAAATGCCAACAGGTGTTTAACATGGCCAGATGCATAGCATTAGTACTGACAATGATAATCTGTGAGCAAAAAGTGAACTCATCTGTTTAAACAACAGGCATGTTCTTCTCCACAATGATGGATAATGGGAATGGGAACTCTAAGTGATCCCGAGGTAAATGAGGTGGGAATGAGGCTAAATTGGCCTATCGCATGAGACACAGCAGTGCTTTATGTAAAGTAATATTAAGCAAATGTATTGTCTGGGATTATCCACACAAGCCTAATTAAATTAGTAGTATAAGGAGCGCACTGAGAATGTGTGTCCTTCTTCTACCAGATTTGCCTGAGAGTGAAGTTCTTGCACTCAACAGTAGGGGGAGCTGTAGTACATAGAGGCAAGAAAAAAGGCTCAGATCCAAGAGTAGGAGGCACAAGGATTGTATTGTGGCAAACAAATAAATAGCCAGAAAAAGAAGGCATGTACAGTTCGAGAGATCTCAGTATCTATTTTTCAAGATTTTTTTTACACTCTCGCTCTTTGTTGACAATTGGACAATAGTTACTGTAATAAAATGAAAACAGAAAACGTCCAGTAGGTTTGTGGTGTGGTTGAATTATTTTGCCACTTTCTTCTCTAGAAGTCAGAGTACAGGTGGTGTCAACACAGAGACAAAACACATCTCAATACAAACACTGTTTCTCAGCATGTTATGGAGTAATACTCATATTCACACACACGCAATGTCAAAACTTATTTATAAATATTTTTGTTTGTATACACTCCCATAAGCACACATACACACACATATATGCCCCAGTGTGCATACACACACTCACTCACACACATACAGTAACATACAGTATCTTTTGATGACATGCAGAAAAATATAAAAATAGACATCCGTTTGTTTTTTGTAATATATACAAGCATACATATATAAATATTGTGTAAAAAAACGTATTCTTAAAATACAAAGGTAGTTACAATCACAATGTGCACACTGTATACCAAAAGAAATAAAAATGTGTGAGAAACAAAGCCATTTCCAAATAACTAGCACTTAAACACACCTTCACAATATCAATGCCACAGAATGTCTGATACAGTGCATTATTCTCTCTGATTTCTCCACCCTCAGGTCAAATGAAACAGTGGGCGAGGGAAATCAGAAAGACTTTGACGGGGGACCATTTCACATTTTAATAGGTTCGTTTTGTTTTTGGATTGGGAGCAGTCTAGTTGTGGTGGACGTCGACCAAGAGTTTGTTGATTTCGGCCACGAGCTCGCCTGTGTCCATGGTGACCTCATGGCGACTGTCGCTGCGCTTGCTCTGTAGGTGCCCGAGTACACTGTCCAGCTCGTCCTCCTCGTAGTTCTCCGGGATCTCCTCCATGGCCGGCAGCCATTTGAGGTGCGTCTGGGTGGTAGCCGTCACGTGATTGGCTGGCCCGTGCGTTGGCGTCGTTATGTGATTGCCCGACGTGTTGCTTGGGTTCTGGAAGTGCGTGTTGGCAGCCCAGGCGGCGACGCCCTGCGGGTACATGGACGAGGATGACGATGACGACGACGACTTGCCAGGGAGGAAGCCCCGTCGGGTTTCCAAGGCGACGGAACGCTCGGCCATCTCGTTGCACTCGCCATACGTGTCGAGGGACGGCGGCAGGAGGCGCTGGAACACACTGTTCATCTCGGACAAGAGAGAGCCTCCTACTCCGCACTCCTCCTCCGACTCCTTGCCAAAGGTGGAGAAGCTCTTCTTGCGGTCGCCAGAGGAGTCCACAGACTGTTGGTCTTCCTCCACCAGGGCCTGTGGCGAGGCCTCCTCCCCTGGGATGTACATGTTGGTGCGGTAGTCGGAGGAGGTGGAGGCTGGGGAGGGGACGGAGGGCATCCAGCACTGGTCAGAGTGGCCCAGGATGCGACATTCTTCAGTGCACAGTCTCATGGCTGCAGGGGACAGACACACAGACACACACAGACATGGAGGTTAATAGGATGCTCATGTTCAGTCAAGACTCGACAAAGAGACTGAATCAAGCAGGGCAGAAAAATGGGAGAGGAGCAGAGAAGACAAGTGCAGAAGAAACGAGAACAGAGATAAAAAAAGAGAGGAGTGAAGAGGAGAGGAGAGAAAAGTAAGAGAAGAGTGAAGAGGAGAGAAGAGGAGATGAGTGAAGAGAATAGGAGAGGAGAGAAAAATAAGAGAGGAGTGAAGAGGAGAGAAAAGTAAGAGAAGAGTGAAGAGAAGTGGAGATGAGTGGAGAGGAGAGGAGAGAAAAATAAGAGAGGAGTGAAGAGAAGATAACAGATGAGAAGAGGGGAGAAGAAGAGAGAAGAGAAAAGGAGAAGAGAAGATGAGTAAAGAGAAGAGTAGGGACGAGAAGGGAAGAAAGGAAAGGAAATGAGGGAGCAAAACAGACTCTTCATTAGGAAAGCAGAGCAGAGACGAGCCCTACATAAGAGACTGGAGCTGAGCGACTGGCTGGCTGGCTGGCTGGCACATAAGTGGTTAAAAGGCACCAATCAATGCTGTGCTCTTGTTCTCTGACTCTCCATAAAGCAAGAACAACTGTGAGAGCTGGCTAAAATGGGAGGCCTCCAGGGGGGAATAACATCATTCTGAAAGCAATTACTGTGAATTTTCTTCAGTTCAGACTTGAAAGCACTGAGCTGTCACTCACGGTGCACAAACTGAAAATGCATACAGATGAGTGACAAAAGTCCCTCTCGCCTGCTCTCTCTCTCCCTCTTTCTCTCTCTCTCTGTCTCTCTCTCTTTCCATCCCTCACTCTCCTAGCCTCTTACACTACACATTTAGGTGGAGAGAAGATACAATACAAAAAATGTATTGTTGAAAATGGTGTTGAGATAGCGAGGTGGGTGTTTTGCAATCAAAAAATAATGAGGGTTACTGACTAATGATGATATTGGGTTCATTCTCCAACCTAATCTGTATATATGTTTACAAAGGACACAATAGTCAATGGGATAGAGAAACAGACCTATGGCAGACAGCCTGCCCAGAGAGTGACCTAAAGTAAGTGGTCAGGGTCCCTGTGGGTAGATGGCAATGATCCATAGGCTACAGCATCACAGAGAAAACGACCCCCTGACCGTCAGTGAAAGGGACACTTGGCCTCTGCCTGCCCGTCTCACCTGGGTGGAGTCGCTGATGGGCATCCATGTGAAAGAGGTCACTGAATCCTTCGCCGAGGAGCCGGTCAATCGGCGACTCCCGACCCATGTCACAGTCACTGTCCCCGGCATCACTGTCCCCTCTCCCACTGTCCTTCAGGCTGAACTTATCCATGTCTTGGAGGCCATACCTGACAACAAGATAGATGGGGGGGGGGTGTCATTCAACTACATTCTAAAGCCAAATTTAGTCAATGAAAATCCATGTAAACATTTATTGTACTGTAAAAACCTTTGGTATAAAGTCCTGAGCTGTACATTCATCACAAAATGATGAAACACCATTGTCCATTTAATATGATAATAAAAAGAGAAAATACATCATACTGAGATGCAATACCAAAAACATGTCTTTGCAAAAATGAAATGACTGTCAACACTGCTTCTCCTGTTGAATACAGTGTGATTTGTCAACACAAACAAATGAGACAAAACAAATCACAACAGCAAGCTATGACCTCATGTGATGAGCTGTCCAATGGTATTGCAACAAAACTGGGTGACCAAGGCAACAGAGAATCTCTTTCACCAGTGCTACCGCAGCCCAATCTGAATGGGTAGTGTCCTGTTAAATATCCTGTTCTCTCAACCAAATTGAAATGACATTTCAGGATAAAGGGGTTGGGGGGGGGGGGGGGGGGTAAATTACCTGTAATTCCTTGAGTACTTATTTCCTCGGAAACTTGGTCTTGGTTGGTAGTGGCCCTGATGGAGCAGTGACAGAAGCTGTGAGACTTGCTATATTTAAAAAAAAGTGACACAAATGACAAAAAATGAATACGGATGGAGACCAAGACAGACACACAGTGAATGACAATGAGGTGGAATGACAGTCGATGGATGCATGCAATGAAACGAATAGCAGGCAACCACATGATGAACACCCACATATGAATAAGGGCTGGTGAACAAAGGAAAACAGTGCAGGAGGATGACAAATTGGGAATGTTGTACAAACAAAATTTCTAGCTACTACTATGAGTTCTAGTCATTGTATCAGCCATGGTTTGTGAACTGTGTGTGTGTGTCTGTGTGTATGTGTTTACATGTGTCAGCTTACATCTGTGTAACCTCCCACGCAAAAAACAGAGTGCTCTTACCTCCACAGGTGGAGTAGCATGGGCCAGCTCCAAGGCAAAGCTCTCTGGGATGTGATTGGACGATATTGTAACCAGGCTATTGAGTGACTGGCGGCTATGGTGGCTCTGCCGGCTGCTCATCTGCGCCCTCTCCGCCAGGGGCGAGCCCGCGGGCGAGTGGTGGTGTGCACGAATGGGCAGGGTCCCGTTGACCGTGGGCACCAGCGTGATATCGCCCTTGTGGATCTGCCTGGAAGGCTTCTTAGGGTGATGCTGGTATGTGGACTCGGCCACTCGGCAGTTGTAGGAGTGGGTGTCTTTCTTCTCCCGTCCACAGCGAACTGCGAAGGCCACCATGATGGCCAGGAGCATGGCGCAGATGGCGCCCAGAGAGATGATGATGATCAGGGACACGTCCAGGGAGGCCTCCCCCCCGTCGGCCGTGTGCGTGTGGATGGCGCTGTCCATGTTCTCGTAGATGGTGAACTTGAGCACAGCTCTGGCGGTCAGTGGCTCCGGCCCCTTGTCCTGGACGAGAGCCGTGACCTCCATGTGGTCGGCCGGGATCTGCTCCACGCTGACGTTGGTGCGGATCTCACACGTCTTGCTGTCCATGGCAAAGTAGCCGGCCTCGTTGCCGGCCACGATGATGCAGGTGAGCTCGCCGTTGGCGCCGGCGTCCTTGTCTGTGGCCTGGATGGTGGTCAGCACCTGACCGGCGGGCGTGTAGCGGGAGACAGGCACGTCGGCCGTGTGGTTCCAGAGTTGTGGCGAGACGATGAACGGCGGGTTGTCGTTCTCGTCCAGGAGTGTGAGCACCATGGTGACGTTGCTGCTCAGCCGTGGGCTGCCCGCGTCCTGGGCCTGGATGGTGAATACTACCCGACTCACGTCCTCGCGGTCAAACGAGCGGAGCGCGTACACGGCACCATTGGACGGGTCCACGGTCACGTAGGTGGAGATGGAGCTGACATCCACCATGCTCTCCAGGATAGTGTAGCTCACCTGGCTGTTGAGACCCTGGTCAGGGTCCACGGCCACCACGGAGGTGAGGTATGCACCTGGTGCGTTGTTCTCGGGCTTGAAGACTTCGTAAAGGCTCTTCTCGAACCGTGGTGCATTGTCATTGTCATCGAGCACTTGCACTGTGAAGTGTTTGATGGTGGACTGGCTGGGTGAACCTCGGTCCTCGGCGACCACGGTGAGGCTGTATTCTGACCTCTTCTCCCTGTCCAAAGCAACATCAGTCAGTATCATGTAGTTTTTCTCGTAGGACTTCTGGAGCCGGAAGTGCCCTTGTCCATGAAGCCTGCATATCACCTCTCCATTGAGCCCTGTGTCCTTGTCATCCACCCTCACCAGGGCAACAAAAGTGTCCACAGCTGCGCCCTCAGATATGTATGCCACTTCCTCGTTTCCTGGTGACATTAAATTGATGCTGATCTCTGGCTTGTTGTCATTCACATCTACAACTTTAATGATGACCTTACAGTGCGCTGGCATTGAATTAGGGCCAAGGTCTTGTGCTTGTATATCAATATCAAAAGAGTTGGTTGTTTCATAGTCGACCTTTTTAATCAGAGTCAATTGTCCATTGTCTGAGTTTATTTTGAATGTCTCTTGAATTTTCGTGGACACGTGAGTACTAAAAGAGTAGACTATTTTTCCATTGGTGCCCTCGTCAGGGTCTGTGGCGTTCAGATCAATTATCATGGAGCCTATAGGTGAATTTTCCAATAGATTAATCACATAAGATGGCTTCTCAAAGACAGGGTTGTTGTCGTTTGAGTCGGCAATGTTGATTTTAAGGAGTGTGGAACCAGATTTTGGGGGAACGCCCTTATCCGATGCAATTAACTGAAGTTCATAGCTGGACCGTGTCTCTCTATCCAATTCCCTAAGCACAACGAGCTCCGCATATTTGGCACCATCGGTTCGTGTGAGGATATCAATCATGAAAAAGTCCGTTGCTGGGGTCAGGGAGTATGTGTGAAGAGAGTTATCTCCGACATCAGGGTCCGTTGCGCTGTCCAAGGGAATCCGTGCGCCTACAGCCGCACTTTCAGAAATCTCTATGGGAATTACTGACCGCGAGAATTGAGGAGCGTTGTCGTTAATGTCAAGTATTTGTATCTCGACGTGGAACAACTGCAAATGTTCCGTAGGCAGGGTCAACACATCGAATTCGATAGAACAGTTCACATTTTTCTCGCACAGTTTTTCTCTGTCTATTTTTGACCTGATGCTGATCTCGCCGTCTTGTTCGCGCACAGACAGTAATGTGCTCCCTCTTTGCATTGCCTTGAAACGCGAAGACACCGAGCTTGGAAGTTTCGACAAAACATCAGCTACATCCTCTTTTAGTCGTGCAATAACAGTTCCAATCCTTTGTTCTTCGTAAACCTGGTACTTCAGTGTCTTGCCAGTTACATGTTGTATCAGTATCATCATCACAAGAAGTTTCAATGTTCTTATAAAAATAAACGCACCATTCCTGTTGATATCCATGTTCTCAGTTCTTCTCTTTTATGTTCAGTGAACCCAATTCGAAAAAAATGCTTTGCAGACCAAATTACTTTTTTGTGCCCAAAGTTATCGATTCAAAAGCATTTTCACAGAAATGGTCACCCTGTGTGCTGAAAAACGCGAGAGGTACCCAACGAAATCTATTGAAAACGTGACCACACTCACAATATCTTCTGTGTTATCCGGAGAGAAATCTGTTGCATGCATCCACTTAAGCACAGAGCGCAGGTTGTGGTTAGTATGTGTGTATGTGCGCTCGATGCAGTGCCTCCCGCTGTCTGGGTTGCCACTTCAGACTGACTGGCCCAAATAGCCCAGCTCTTTGGGGAGAAAAAATGCGCCTCAGCCTTGCTCCGTGAGGACAAAACGCTTCCTAAATCAAGTACTGCCCCTCAACCCTCCCAGTCAGTGACCATTGAATACAGACCGGCTATAGATCCATATTAAAGCGACAGAGTGGGTAAGAGGTGTGTGCGTGTGTGTGTGTGTGTGTGGGGGGGGGGGGGGGGGCAAACCCCGCCCTTTCGGGTACCCCCCACCCCCCCACACCCCCTATCTCCCTCCTCCTGCCTAACAGAGGCAAGACAAAATAACTCAAGACAAACTTTCGCCATCAACGTTTGGTTGGGTCTTAATTATTCATCGACACGGGCTAAAAGGTCTTTGGTGGTTGAGTAGACACGAAAGCGGTAATGTGCAACAGATATACCAGATATGCACTCTCTCGCAAAGTAACATTAAGGAGTAGCCTATAAACAGGAATTTAAAAACAGTTTATTGGTATTATGGTCGATCATGTGCTCCAATCAGTGTCATATTTCGCATAGCATTAAGATTGACAAATAGTAACTTAATTTCAATTAAATTCAATTGTATGGAAAGGGACGTTTTCTCATGCGTGCATCGTCTTTAAGCACGCCACCAAATCATCACGAATGGTTTGAAGACTGAGTCACGCCGGTGTACATTTTTGTCCCCGTGAATAATGTCAGTTTACAAAGCTCTGATACCCTGATGAATAGCCGATCAGTTCCAAAAAATTAATATCCGTGTGAGCTTTTCAAGATGAACATGCGCAACTGGGACCTTGCAATACCGTTGCCATCTGGCGAGGGTCGCTGGCACCGAACCCCGGTCACTGTGCAGATTCATCTTTGAACAAACTCCTATTCAAAATACTAAGACCAAAATTAGTTTCCTTTACAAAGCGAAACAAATCCTATTCCGTTAGCTCACGTTTTGCTCCCTCAGGAAGGAGTGATGAAAGAGTATAAGAACACCACTCTGAAAGCCCTTTTAAAAGCATCAGCAGATGTATTAATGGCATGACATTTTACCAGCTTTATTAAACATCTAAGGATGGAAATGTTTGTGCATGGTGGGTGCCATTGAATCTGGCTTGTGGTTTGTTTTTCTTCATCATCATCATCATCCTCCTCACCATCAGCATCATCCTCATAATCATCATCTTCTTCTTCTACGTCTTCTTAATATTATTATTACATCTAACCACACTGAACCAGTTCTGACTTGGATGCGTTTTCATTCTGCCTGAAATGTCCGTTTTGTTTAGAATACTTACTAAGCAAGTGGCCCCTAAATTTGGGTGCCTGTGCCCTTGGAATACTAAAGGCAGGGATCGCCTAATGCCTTTCTTTTGTTTGTCCATTTATTCTTTTCATACCAGCTATGTTTGTAAAACGTTTGCATTTTCTTTGCCAAACACATAGACTCCATTTTTAACCTAGTTTGATACGGACGGGTGCTCGCTTTGGCGCGGCAAGCACAGAGAGCTGTAATGCAATTATCCTAGCGCGGGACGAAGCGCTAATCACATTGGCAGAACAAAGACGTCAAAGTCCGCCAGAATTTCCACACATTTAAGGGGCGCTGGAATGCCCCCTCCCTTTCCTATGAAAAAAGATGTAGATGCTAAGTAAAAGCAGATGCAAGCTTAATACATTTAGGCATGGTCTCTCAATAGAAATCCCCTATTCTGTTTTAAACTCTTACTTCTTCAAACGTGTGAACAAATTCACTAATGATACAAACGCATTAGTCAAGGATGACAGTCGATCTAAAAAAAAACTGGCTGAGAGATGGAGCAATATTTTCCACTCCTCAAAGTATTTGCTATTTTCAGATTGCCTCACATTTAGGAAGATGTGGGATATGTGTTGATGGATTGGTGAATGAATGCATACATTGTCCACAGACAGACAGAGAACAGCAATAGTCAAGCTAAATAAGTTGACTATCATGGTGTAAGCTACAACTTTATAACACATCATCATCATGTTGAATAAAGACCAAGACCATCGTTGCTGCTGCTCAGCCCTCCCTCGACAATAAAGTCAGGGTATGCATTTAAGGCTGTCATTGATATGCTGAACTTTGCTCCGTCCAGACAATAGACGTAGCAGGTGGGGGTACAATCGAGATGAGGTTCGACTCAAGCTGTGGGGGTAAAGTTTTCTCCTCCTTTTTCTAAGCGGAATGCGCCCAGTCGCTCGTCCTGGAGCCACCGTTGTAAAGGCACGCGAGCATCTGTCGCCTCGTCTGCCTGATTATCCCTCATTCAATTAGCTGACCGGTAGAACTTTTTGAATGGTCTGGCCTTTCAATAAGCGCTGTTCGTGAAGGCCTCCGACAAAGCTCATTGTTATTCATCCACACACCAAACTTTCCCTTGCTTTCACTAGCATCGACTTTTTTTTTATGATTTTATGAGACGTTAGATCCCAATGCGGCCCGTGATGAAGGATAACAGGCTTGTTTGGTGGGGTGATGCATGCAGTGCGCACGCTTACAATGACCATATTGAGATTTGTGTCGACTTGAGGGCGACAATTTTATTGCAGCGCTGTGAAAGACTAGTGAAAGACTCCTTGTAGTCTGACTGTGACTGCGCAGCATGGGGAATGGGCAACTCCGCGGTTAAGCACAAAACACTGCAGCCAATGTGGTGGTGCTGAAATCAAAATCTACCTCAACATCTGTAAACAACTCCATGGAGGGGCCTTTATATTAAGTCAGACAGTAGGCTACTTGCTGTTCCCAATTACATGGCACCCAATTGAGAATGTTAACAAATATTAGACTTGAATGCTGTGTTTGTGTCAACTGTCTGTTCTGTCTGTTGAGCAAAGGAGCAAAATTACAGCGCCTTGTTACACTGTATTTTGCAATGACTAGATAACCCACTATCTAAACCACATTCATACATAGGTATATATGAATATGATTGCAATATGTAGCATTATTATACATTAATACATTTATTACGTGTTCATTATGGATGGTTTGTACAATGTGTTAAGCCTTCTTTCCCTATTTTCTTCCCCCTCATGCCCCCCCCCCCCACACACACACACACACACCCCACCCTTACTTCTGAGTTGGCTTTCTGTGTCAGTCTGTGAATCAACAGAGCCTACTGCCATCTCGGCAGCCTTCCTGTGTGGCCAGGCTATGACTAACCAAAGCATGCCCTGCTTCCAGCGCAGGAACACTCAGAAGAGACAAATCGGCCTGACATTGACGGTCACTGAGGTTGCTTGTTTGTTTTTTGAGCAACAAACTGCAAGGCTTCCAGAGGAACAGAGGGGACAGTAAAAAGAACAACTACTCATGACACCCGCTGCTTCTTGAGCCTGACATTGTGCCTCCTACATTTTCCGCTCTTCCTTTTCACCTATTTCTCTGTCTGTTCCTTTCTCTGTTTCTTAAACCTTCTCCTCATGCCTTCTCTCTCTCTCTCTCTCTCTCTGTTTCTCTCTATGTTGGATTCACAGGAAGTCACCTTGAACAAAGCAAATAAACAAGCCAAGTCATTTAGAAGGCAGTCGGAAATGTTCTCTGTGAGGCACTATTAAGCCGGGACTGACATGCCAGTGATTTGTCCAGCTACTCTGGATATGTGTCCCTACATAGTGTGATTGACACTTAATTTGCCTGAGACAGATTACTGGAGAAGCATGTGACTATTTGAAAATTGGAATTTGCTGAAACAGGTCATGGCATGATGTTTTTCATCAAGACGATGACTGTGCGCTAACACAGCCTTACTCAACAAGTCAGTTGAGCCTGTTTATTTTTAAAAGCAGTGTTTTAAGAGAATGGCGCCGAGCATGCAAAAATAAATAAGGTGGGGAGTAGTTTACATGTTCAGTCGACTTACTCGTCGGCTGTTTCTTCTTACTTCATAAAACCTTAAAAAGGACTAGCATGAACAAATATGAGCTCACTCACATATGCACTCAAACCTCACGTGAGTAGATCATTAACAGAAAACAGTTGTTAGTCCTTTCAATGCTTGGACTCCATTAAACAAGACCCCTCTCTCTCCATTTACTCCAACATTCACCCCACGTCTCCTCCAACAAGCAACAGGGACTGATTACATGCATGTGTGTGTGTGTTTGTGTGTGTGTGTGTGTGTGTGTGTGTGTGTGTGTGTGTGTGTATGTTTGGAAAGAGAGGCATGACTTAAAACATCACCACATGCTGGCTCCAGGCTTTTGGGGCGATGGAAATGGAAATGGTGAGGACCTCCAGAGCCCCACAGCAAGACGCTGGGTATTTAGGGGTCCCTGGGTGCGCTGCCTTCTGATGGGGGGCTCCATGTGGGAGCCAGGGATTTATGGAGCACAGTGCCAGCTGCAGACCAGAACCACTGCCCTAGTACTGCACAGGGGTGCTTCTGCGGCCTCACGTGTTGGCCATCATTTCCCTAGAAACAAGCCTCTGTGTGTGTGTGTGTGTGTGTGTGTGTGTGTGTGTGTGTGTGTGTGGACACAGTCTCCAAGTCGTCTGTGGGTATGGTAGTATATAAAAGAAGGAGTCTTTGTGAGTAGGATTAAAATCCTTTATATAGTACATAGGCTGGTGCATAAACGTTGCATTGAGCACAGTCCTCCTGCCACCAATGTGACTATGTTATGTTACAGTATATGTGTGCATATCTACCAGCATACCTTCCACTGTTCAGTCATGATGACTAAATCCAATCTAATATTCTACTAATTATGCTCATATGATATATGCTATTTAAACTGTAATGTTCAATAACTGCATGGATCGATGAAACTAATCTTAGATCTGAGCAATTTAGATGCAAGTCATGTTTGTATATACAGGAGAATTAATATACATTGACAACTCAACATCCTTTACTAATGAGCATATAGATGATCAACTACAGCAACTTAGCAACTGGCTTGCTAGTTGCTCATGCTTTAGAGGCACTGAAATGAAAAAAAAAAGGATTAAGTTTCGAAAGAAGTTTGGTATGGTTTGGTGGTAACTCAAGAAACAAAGAATGACAGGAGTGTTAGATGCTATGTAGATTGTATGTACCGGTAGTAAAACGACAATATTTGGCAAATGGGTGGCCTCTTGTTTGGAGATACCAAATTCATTGCTTGTAGTAGTGATCGACTGACATAGCAGAAGTCTTAATGTTGAATATGGACATGACATTAATTTTTTGAATCGGTTTTCCTCCCTCCCCCCACTTTCTCTAATAAGCCTAGCATGGGTTTAAGGGAGCTGATTTATACTTCAGCGTCGAATCGACGGCGTACCTCCGCAAAACATTTTAATCTTACGCCGAGGCGACGAAGACTGCAAGGACTGTGATTGGTCGACTTCCCCTGTGTTGATAGTCGACTGCTTCAAGCAGCCTACTGTGGGGAGTAGCAACATGCTAGTTCACTGACATAAGCTTTGCAAATAAACTCATTTTTTGGTTACAATGACGGGGTTATCCGTTTGTCTATTTGTCAGTAACATTTTGAAATCAGCACTTCACCAACAAGCAGTACTCTGTGGGAAAGTTTGCTTGTGTGGCAAGTGGTAGGTTAGCTCTCTAATTACGAAATGTCGACTACGCCATCTGAGGCCCTGCCCCTCAGAATATTCCATCAATTGGACTATAACTTGGTACATGAAGCCCAACCAGGCAACACAGGTTTGTGGTCACAGAAAACTAGAGGCGTGTTTCCAAAAATAAACTCTGTCTTTATTAACAAATATTAAAAACATACAGGGAGTGGGTTCTCTCCAGACAGTCAGAACCTTTGCCACTAAGGCACTGACACAAATGGCTTACAAGGCCTAGACGCACACGTATACACACACAGTCACACACACATACATGCACACAGACCAGAATGTGCTCATTAGATTAATGGCTGTGGAAGGATGGGAAGAGCCAGGAACAGGGCTGGAGCTTACCCAGGGCTGGAGAGTATATCAGAGTAGAGGGTCTAAAGACACACCACATGTGAACATGTCAATATCAATACTCAGGTGCACCACAGCAGGAAAAGTGAAGGGACGCCACCACCTTGAGATAGCCCGCCACCCCAGTTGGCCTGCAGCTCCTGTCCAGCAAGAAAGAAAGATTAAAAAAAGGAGCCACTAATCTTAATACACACAATACACAATATATGCACTCACAACACAAGTGGGATGAACATCTTATCTTATGCAGCAGGCCTGATGCTCTTCTCGTACGTTGGCATGACGCGGGCTAGGCCTGCGTACTCTTCTGGTTAATGTCCATTCTCAATTGGAAGCACACATTCAGTTCGCAACCACAGCTTCTATTAACACTCAACTCACAGGGCGTTCAAAGCCACTTTAACAAACATTATAACGCCGGACGAGAGTGTCCGGTGTACAGTTCTTCACCCGTGTGGAATGCAAACATACAATAAACAAAAACAACAAACATGTAAGATCGACCAACACAACTTGGACACAGACAAAACAGCAGCGTTCGGAACTTGAACCAAGGTAGCCTTGATGTTGCCGCTCCTTGTGTTACCGCAAGCTCTGCTACACAAAAAAGATACAATTAAAACCCACGCAAGCTACATATTATTTTGAAAACAGTTAAAATTGCATACCAATCAGCTGAGGTCGGTTATGAGGCCCATGTTCTGCGGCCGACAACAGTCCTAAAACCCCCAAGTTTGAGTTAGCTATAGGCCTACATGACACCAGAAAAGTTACTACGAACGCCATGCCACAATAACCTACCAGAAATGTCACTGGATGCATGCGCAGCTCGTAGGAGGCCAATACCGCACAAGGAATCCTGCGGTGAAGGCAGGAGTCAGGTGGACAACAACGTTGTGCAGCTAGGACGTCGGCATTTAAATTAAAAGTAAAAATTTATATAGCCACTTCTTGTAAACTGATTGGCTCACCTCCGAATGCTAAGAGCTACTTGCAATGGCACTACCGGGCTAGACAAGGGGCGTGGACCTTGTCCTGTTACACTTGCTAACATCAAAGCCCTTTTAGGCAAGTCCCTCCACTCAGCAGCCATAATGCAACACTTTTTGGGCACTCATCGGGCATCCTATTCGGCAGAGATGCGCGTGCGCAAGGCTTCACGACACCAACCGTACTCCAGCGACGAGTTCACAACACATGATTGGCACGATGTCTGCACAACACAGCACATAATTGGCTCAATGTAGTCACATCACACCACATGATTGGCTCAATGTATACACATGTCGATGTTTTGGCGAGGAAGGGGTGGGATATGTGTAGACAACGGCCATATTGGCGTTACAAACAAACCCCATGCATTTCTATGGAGGATTTGGTGGGGTGTCTCCTCATTAGAAAATCTCTGCTAACATAACAAACTGGCTGGCAGACACCTTGCAAATAACCTTAGACTTATTTTCTCAATAACTTTTACAATATCTAAGCAAGAAAAGGGTAAACAAATAAGATTAATATTTCAGCAGGGCAGTCTATGGAGTTTTCATTCTGACTACCGTTACGGTGCTGAGCAACCCAAACACGCAGAACTTCAAAAGGGTCACGCCGGTGTCGAGGCAACGGCGTAATCTATGCATGGAGTCGACGCAGAAGCATAAATAAGCCTTTAGGCTCAGCACAGTGCCACACAACAATACCATTTGTTCATTATGCTCTATAAATTTAATTTAAACCAAACTGAACCATACATCACCTCAAGAACTGACATTCTGATCCTGACCTATGGGGTCCTGCCAATGCTATAAAAAAAACACGGTATTGACTGACATCAAAACATGAAAACCATCTGTGATTAACATAAAGCTGTCACTTGTCAAGTGTCATACACACCAAAATAAAGCATACATGCTTGCTCGGAAGGGATTCAAACAGAAACATTCCGATAAAATCTGAAGCCAATCAACCAACCAGGACGCATTAGTGATTTCACTAATGAGCAATTCATTCAAATCAGCGCCAGACTGCATTGGATAAATAGTAAAAAAGTAGTCCTTTCAAGAATGTCTTTCTGGCTCTGAGACTACATAGCCTATAGTGTGCGCTAAGGATGCCAAAGACTGAAGTAGTGTTAGATGGATGGATACATGTTAGAGAGTATGTGAGTGAATAAGTGAGAAACAGAAGTCAAAAGCTCACTGCATCTGTTATGGGTTAGATATCACCCTGTGTTTTGTGTCTGTAAACTTGAACCCTGTGCCATAAGACTGACAGAACTCATATATACTGTATGTCATGAAGATACCACAGTCATAAGGGTTTCATCCCATATTATTTACACTGACAGCCTACAGTATTGCAGAGATTTTAACACAATCTGTGACCACATGGCTGTTCCATTACTTCTTTATACTATGACATAAGCATCCATGCTGTGGTGTCCACAGAGGGTTCAAGTAAGTGAAGTTAGTGAGTGAGCGAGTAAGTGAGTGAGAGAGTAATTCGCAAGAGAGGGCTAGTCTAAATAGACTTTCCACACAACATCCAAGTTCAAAAGATTTGGATGTCTGGGGACCAATAACACAGTGCATGTCGTTAACATAGGGAAGCATACAAATCACACTGATCCTCATAATCACAGTTAGTTCCCCATGTAATGAGAAAAACGATAATTTGCCTCCCTTTTGCAACTTTTAAAAAATAATCAAACATTCAAAAATCCCCCCACACTCCCTCAAATCTCTGGGTCACGGCACTGTTTGCAACGTGAAAACCACCTCCCTCAACTCCCTTACTTTCTTTTTTTCTTTTTCTCTCTTTCTCTTTCTTTCTTTCAGAAACTCTTTTTTCGGAGGTAATGGGCTATTCAGTGCGACAGGTTTAATTTGACTCTCCCTTCTCTGCACGTTTAATTAAAGCAGGGGGCTTCTAATCACATCCTCAGCAGGCTAGCTACCCATAATGAGTTGGAAAGGGAGATCTTTACCTCCCACAATTGAAGGAGGGAAAAACAGAGATGGAGAGTCTCTGAGAGGGAGAGAGAGGGAGACTTAAAAATGAGCTATCTATCACGGCTCAGTCTTCCTCTGTCCTCGGCACTGTTGTCACTGCTCAAGAGGCTGAAAAGGCTTTTATTATTCAAAGGGGCTTATAGGGTCAGAGGGTCATCGTGGAGCCTTACAAAGGGACCCTGTCACCGTCAACCCAGTCACAAAGTGTGTCACCAAACAGCAATCCACAAGAGCCAATTAACATAGTCAGTTGTCTGGCCTACAGCAATAAGGATTGCACTTCTGCATTTGCTTTCTGCAAATTTGATCTTATTTGCAGGTTAAAGCATTTGCACATTGGGTTAATGTGAGGGACATATTGAATAGACTATGTGCATGAAAGGGTTTTCCTGTACGCTCATGTATTTCTGGTGCAGGGTTAACTGTGTTGTAATGACATCTTCTATTATATTTTTCTCCTTACGTTTTTACTCCGACACTGAATATCCTGTTTGCCTGATAATAACAATTTTAACACACCCATAAATCCTTCTTTATCGTAACGTGCTGATTCTCTAGTGCAACACCCAACCGTGTCCATGTAGACACTAATTACATTAACAATAGCGCCAGTTTCAAACACACCTGGCTCCACCGGAATCAAACCAGCACACAGAGCCTGTCGTGCACATAGCGTATTTACACATGGAATAGTTGAGAGGAAGATATATATATATATATATATATATATATATATATATATGTATATATATATATATATAAATTCACTGCTTGATTATGAAGGATTTTAGTTTTTGATCCACGGAAAGAGGGAAATGCAGCCTAATGCTAACATCTAATGATATCTCTATCTTTTGTTGTCGTCAAGAGCTGTTTGTGGCCTTGGGAGCCAAAGCTTCTAGCCTGTCCAGTCCTGAGTCAGGTCGGGCGGCGATCTCCGAGTGTTAATGAAAAAAAAGGCTATCAGACAGCAGCATCTCTTGGCCAGGACGTCTGTGGCAGCGCTGATGAAATTGCTATCAGCCCACAGCATCCGGCCAGCCAAAGCTGTCACTCTGTTCCCGCCGAAATGCCACAAGTGGAGCAGGGCGAGGCGGGAGGGAGTGAGCGAGTGAGCGAGCGAGACACTGATAACAAAATGGTGTCATATCAGCTTCTATCTTATCTTCTACAGGGCGGCATCAGGGCAGGCTAATTGGAAAAGGTACAGATGAATGCTGTAGAAGTGAACAAGGGTAATGGAGGGGGTAGGTATAGGGTTGGGAGCAATGCAAGCGTAGGAAGGAAACACAAGTTAATCTTGAAGGAGTTTTTTGTCGTTATTTCACACTGATCGCCACCATATTTCCTCCCCTTTCTCTCAAGCTCGGTGTGTCGTGTCTTCAGGGCTGCCTTTCACACACAGTCAGCTGTTGAAAACAGCTTCATACACAGGATGAGATTTTTGAAATGCCAAGTAGAACTCTTATCTTGTCCTTGCACTTTGTTCACTCTGTTCACGTGTTTGTCTTGCCTTGAGTTGTGCTATTCTGCTTTTCTTCCCAACATCTCTTTGGCTGGTTTGAGACACTCAAACTGACATTGTGCCATATTTAGGGCCTGACATTTAGGGCAACAGCGTGACGGAGAGCTGAGCAATAGCTATGCCCCGTGATGTGCTTTCATGTAGGTCTGCTCATCGTAGTAACTCAGATCTTTCTTTACACAGAGTACACCAGTTTGAGTAATTTGGGCCTATAGTATGATACACATATAGATCCAAATTCAGATCCCATACAGTATGTTCAAAGTCAAAATCTTTTGTGCCTTTCCATATGCAGGATGTGGCTGGGCTCAAAGAGTGGGTCAAAGAGAAACACAGAATTAGATTAGATTAGATTCAACTTTATTGTCATTGTGCAGAGTACAAGTACAGAGACAACGAAATGCAGGAGACAACAAAATGCAATGTGAATGAAAAGAAAACATTAACCAATATATCGATATAAAAATGCTCGAATGACAAGTAAAAAGAATCAGTGGATCAAATATGTCCCGTTGTTAGTTTGTTTCCTCATCAGTATTGTTGTGCATTAATGAAATAATGTGTGCTTTTGGGTAATGTTCAAAATCACACAGGAAATAGAGATTTATTTGCAAATGATTAAATTCAGAAAAGACTCCTACAGAAAACAAAAACCGTGCACGGTGCGAATAGTGAGTAGCGTTGTTGACTGTTGTGCTTTATACAGCACTTGTTCTGTGCCTGTCTTCGGCGGAGCAGGAGGCTGTTGTGGAGTCAGGTGGAGCTGGTAATTTCCTTGGCAAGTCATTCTCAGGCTCTGCTCACCTCCATTTGAACCATTGTTGGAATAAAGAGGGGTTGAGGAAGAGCGTGTCAGTGATGCATTTAGCCGTGCTCATTAGTAATAGCTGTTTTCCACCCCCTGTTTTTAGTAGCTCGCAGAGACAGGATTTGAGGTAAGGTGGGGGGGGGAGTCGCTCGTTTAAACCTTCTTCTCACCTCTGATTCAAGTGCCAAGGGCTGCTGAAAAAGAGGGAGAAAAAAACAGGAGAGGTTGTGAGATGTTGAATTTTGATCTAAGCTGACTTAATTGGGTCAGGATCTAGCCTGTTGAGGCTATGGATTTTCCTCTATCCCGCCCTCACATTGCCTCTCTCTCGGCGTCTCTGCCCGCAGGTTACACTCTGACCTGTAGTGATGCACAGCTAGCAGGTTGGACCAGCACCTTGCCTGCAGACCTGCTTAGCTTACTCACTGTCTCATCTGAGCAATACTATTGAGCGTTCATCTCAAATTATGTGAAGACAAATGCATACAGACTTGGCATCCGGCCTGAAGGGTCTGTGCTTACTCACCTTATTATAGCTATATGCAACAACATAATCAACCGACAAGCGCTAGGGAAGTAGTACATGCTCTGGCCTATGTGTACTGCAAGCGCTAGGGAAGTAGTACATGCTCTGGCCTATGTGTACTGCAAACGCTAGGGAAGTAGTGCATGCTCTGGTCTATTTGTACTGCAAGCGCTAGGGAAGTAGTACATGCTCTGGTCTATTTGTACTGCATGTACATGTGTGGGACACTGACACCTAGTTGAATATCTTGGCCCTCATGGGCAGTTGTATCGCAGGGAAACTGGTAGATGTCATGAGCACGGATGACTGGGGGTTCATGCAGGCTCATGCAGTGAATAACAGATTACGGAAGAACTACGATGGCAGACGAGGCGTTTTCTAAAGTGACTGATGGCTGTGCAGAAAAAAAGAAAATGGCTCCAAATCCCTGATGTGAGCCGATAAGCCCTCGAGACAAACAACAAAAAAATATACCTCCCATATACCTCCCTGCCTCTCTGTCATGCTCTCCCTTTCTCCAGTTGTTCTGGCTTCACTCTCACCCTTTCTTCCTCTCGGCAGGGCACGGCCAGGCAACAGTGGGAGAGGCACGGAGAGCCGGAGACGGAGGGAACCTTAAATCAATTTCATCTGCTCTTGTGGCTTTAGCCCTTTTTTATTACTTTCTCCCACTTTCTCTGTCTCTCCCGGTTCCTTTCACTAAGGGGGCCATATGGCGACTGGGATCCTGGCCCCGGCGAGATGTGTGGGGGCTTGGGCGTGGGACAAAGGCCCCTGCTTGGTCAATGATGCTCATGAATGCATGGGGACACGGGGGGATGAAAGAGACCTGTAGCCGTGTCATGCAGGGCTCCAAGTGGGAGGGGACGCTCCAGATGACATCACAAAACGAGGGACAATGGAGAGAGCAGGTTCCTCTCTGGGGTGCACTCCACCTCCCGCTAAGGAGCAAGGGCTAATTATCAGTGCTGACAGCTCAGAGGCAGGGCCGGAGCGCTGGGGTGTGTGTGCGCGGGTGTTTGTGTGGGTGTGTGTATGTGTGAATCACATTCATCCACCCACCCACACACAGCCACACACAAACGTGTACACACACACACACACACACACACACACACACACAAACATAAACACACACACACACACAAAGATGTTTTATATTTCATCACTTGGTGATATTTCATTTGCACTCAATGTAAAAAGAAATGACTGATCAAATCAGCAGAATAACATGACATGCATAGTAGACTGCACTCCCAAAAGAACTTCTCTAGTTTCAGTGTGTTGCATAAGGTTTTCGTTTGCCTTGTACCCACAAAGATCAGAGAGATAGCTATAAACAGGCAGATTTAAATTGTGCCAACTGCAGTAATGATACATTTTCTCTGTGTGTGTGTGTGTGTGTGTGTGCATACGCAGACAGTGGTCGGCAGACTTCGTTTCCAGAGAGCTCATGTAGCCTAATATTTGGCAAAGGGATCCTCTTTTTCACTGCCACTCATTTGAGCTTCATTACCCCCCTTCTACACCCATTTGGCCGAGTGAGAGAGTAAAAAAGCAGCACATTTAGCCGAGGAGAAACAGAATCACAGCCATGCTGCAGACCTGCTCACAGGACCACTGCTCTTTTCTTTGCCCCAAACACACTTCAGCCATCCCTCTTCCCTTCCCTCCTTCCCTCCCTCCCTTCCAAACTCACATCTGTTTTCAGGCCCTCTTGCATGCAATGCGAGCATTGGCACCCTCCTCTCATTATTCTGGCCAAACAGCCCGCCCAGAGCTCTGACTTTTTGTTGCCTTTGTGTGTGTTGATTATCTTAAATTATTCCATCTACAAGAGACAAACAAAAGCCCTTGTGAGAATATGGAGAGAGGAACAGTTGGTCACTCTTGTGCTTCGATTCATTCCCTCTGTCCACACATCATTACCCCTGCTAAACTTACTGTTTTGGAGGAGAAAAGGCTTTGGCTGGTTGGTCACAATCAAACCTCTGGGGCTGTTAGTCTCGTCGTGAAATCCCCTGCACATGGGTCAGTATGTGTATGAATCAACACATAACATGGCTATAGTGCTGTTATCCGTAAAAAGCATGGGGACTTTTATATGTGTAGGAATGTTCATTATTGTGTTTGAGAGATGTTTTATGTGTAGGAATGTTCATTATTGTGTTTGAGAGATGTTTTATGGGAACATAGTGGAGCCATAGCGAAACTTGCATGGTGTGAAGCACATCTATGGGGACGATTCTTTCATCAAAGTCTCTGGGCAGTGTTATATGACTACAATGACTGAAGTGAAGGAAGGAAGTCGAATGGAAGGAATGTACTGAATCAGAACAGAAAGAGAGAAATGGAGGCTACCACTTGTGCCTGCTGGATAAAATAT
>NW_027468754.1:47500-162500 GCF_046254945.1 Alosa pseudoharengus
AAGAAATATGACACTTTTAACAAAAGAAAAACAAAGACAAAAGAGACAGAGATGGATAACATGTGACGCAGGCTTTGGAAAGAGACAGACAGCAACCCATCTCCAGAGAGGAGCTTTGAGAAAGACCTTAGCTGAAAAATAGAGATAAAAACCCGCCATCACTTCCGACAGAAGAATAAGTAAGAAGTAGCACATCCTTTGAGAGAGAAAGAGAGAGAGATAGACAGACAGACAGAAAGCAAAAGAGTGCTGTTGTGGTTGGAGAGGTGATGACTCTGAATTACATGGTGTAAATGGTAGCATGCACTGTCTTTCTCCCCTCCCCTCTCTCTTTTCCTTTCTTTCTCTCTCTTCACCCCCCCCCCCTTTCTTTCCACTCCACATCTACTTTGCCCCAAGATGACTTGACTGCTCACCAAACCGTTAGGCCATCAAAGATTCAACAGACTGACTCCCCTTGATATCCATGACAGGACAGGGGAGGAAATAGCATTCCACATGTGCTCAGTTATATTTGGGCAACCCTCCCCTGTCAATCATCTCCAGTCTGGCTTCAAAGATAAGTTATCCTCGTACACCTTAGCCCTATCAGTCTCTATCAAGTCTGGGGGATGCTGTGGCACCACACATTGCATCATAGTAATGAACAGCTTTCTGACTGACTGAGATTTTCACATGATGCAAGGACAAAAAATCCTACAAAACTCAAAACAAAATCCTCCCTGCGATCCTTTGAGAACTGTGAGTAATGCATTTGTGTTTAAGTTAGACTTTCTGTACAGTGAGTCATATCTTGCATTAGAAGACTTATTTGTTCCCTGCATTGACCCAGAGACACCTTGAATATTTAAAGAAAAGGAAAAACATGGCATGACAAGTTTGTTTGCATTGCACAGTTAAAGCTCAAAGTGATTTACAAATAAGCTTGTAGACAAATACAAGATACAAGAAAATACAAGATGGAAAGCAGAGTAAAAATGTCATAGGGGCTCTGGATTTCAGAGGACTCTTCCTGTTCCATCAAGTGGCGATCTCCCAACTGCTTCATCACATGGGCTTGTTGTCCATAACTCTCTGCCAGCATTGTGATTACACCAATCGATCACGCTTACACTATTAGATGCAGTATGACCTGCATAGTCTTAGAAACACAAAGCCATTTCAAGCTTTGAAAGCACAAACATTTCCTTAACTTTAAAAAAATAAACACATTTGTGTACTGAGAAGAATAAGTCATTCTAAACAGCAAACTGAAAATAAAAAGGCTTGAATTTAGACACTTGTCATATGAGTAGTTTACATCAAGACTACATAGAGTGGCTGAACAAATCCATAAGCAGACAGCATGCAGTGTACCACACACAAACTTGCAAATAACATCATTGCTGCGAACAACCCTAGCTGTTGATTGTGCTATTAAAAGCCTAGGCATGTTATTAATGTGCTATTAAAACGTGTAGGTGAAAATCTGCTCTGAATGCTAATTACCCTTCCTTACATCCTCTGGAGAACAAGCCCTTACCTGCACACTAATTAGAAGAGTGCATCAAACACAATAAAATAGCAATTCTGGTAAGAAAATGTTGGTCGTTAAAATTGGAGAATAATACAGGTTCACACACAGAATGAAGCTTTAGAACAGGACTGTAATGAGCATTTGGCAAAAGGTATATGGGGTATAGTATACCTTTAAAGCCCCGGTTAGCAAACAATAGCCCATTGTTATAATAGCACAGGCACATTCCCCTCCATTCTTCCCTATGTGTATTCCACATTTTTGGATGAAGACACTCATGTTGGGGATAGAAAGTCCTTACCAAACACTGTCTGCTAGTCTGGTGCATGATGGAATAAGAGAGTGTGTGTGTTTGGGCACAGAAAAATAATCAGTTCAATTAGACACAAAATGGCGGCAGTGCCTCGGAGGGCAGCCAGCACTGATGCTTTATGGCCTCTCTCTGCTGCGCCTTACTCTCCTGACCTCCATTACGGGCTCTCAGTGGAGTGTCTCGTGGTGAAGGTCACTCGTAAAATCATGATCTAAAGGCTCTTTGCCTGAGCTCTGGAGAGCGCAGCCCCTGGAGAACACAGGAGTTATGGCCCCTGTTCCCCATGGAGCATCCTGCACTGAATTACTGGGAGCTGAGCTATGGACCCCCCACCTTCCAGCAGCAGAAGGTAGACCTGGCTTATAGCTTCTTAATGAAGAATACAGGGCACAAAACAAATTTTACAACCACTTTTGGCAGGGGGTTGGGAGTATGGGCATGCATGTAAATTATTTTTTTTTTGTTTTTTTTTGCTGTTGTTCTGAAATGCTAAATCAACTGTTTCAATCAACATTCTTTGCAGAATCTGCTAAATCAAAAGAAACATATGTGTAATCATAAAAGGAATGTGATTACGGGTAATTTCATTGCAATGTTGTACATTAGAACAAACTTTCAGAAGTGACTTCTGAGTAAAGTACAATAAACTTTATTACAGCTTTACTGTGTAACATGTTTTACTGGGTCTGTTTTTTTTCTATGAAAGGACTAGTCAATCCCAAGATATAATTATTTACAGTGCTGCCAGTTACCTAAATTAAGGTGACATAGCTGTCGAAGACTTAAATCTGTTTTGCCGTTTTACACTCCCTGAAACGTAAAATAATTCCTCTGAGAAATCTCACTCAGGCTGTGAGAAACGCGTAGGGCACAGGATGTGAGGCGTTAACCTTTGTTTATTTATACCCTTGTGCTAGCTTGCTGTCTAAAAGCAGGATCACATCTGGAGCCTATTACTTCTCCCGGATACCAGCCGATGTCGCCAACCCGAGGCCACCCTTTTCAAGGAATGTTTCCCTCCTCTGGCCCTGATACCATCACACACATACATGCTTTATCTTAATTCTCGGGCATTATCTAAAAGTGCTCTCCATACTGCACAGCCAATCTGATAATAGCAGCGCTGTACAATTAGCGCTGAAGGACTAGCCCTATTAGTTGTGAAGAGTATCAGTGCGATTGTAAGTGGGGCTGTGAGCATTCCTTCAGGACTAGCCCTGATTTAGTCTTCAGGGCTGTGGGAAGTTTGAGGGGGAGTACTGCACATGGGTTTGGAATGGGACTCCGGTCCCAGAAGGACACTCCAGGTCACTGAGAGTGATAAATACTCATCGCTCGTGTGAACATCCAAACAGGAAGTGCACAACAGCAACTTTTTTCAGGAATAAAAAAAAAAAAACTCCCGTTTTGAAATATCACACTGCCTAATTGCCCTCTTATCTGACTATGGGTCCTCCCCATGTGTCCCTGACATATTGAAATTCACAGTGTCTTCTGAAACTCTAGAACAGGATGAATTCTACAAAGTCAAATTTAATTGATGGCTGCAATTGCTTAAGTTGATTTTGGAAACCGGGGACTGCTTATCAGCCAACGTCAGGAGTCTCTTTCAATTCTTTACATTAAGTCTATCAATATCCCCATGGAGTCTTCTGCACCCTCATATGTGATTCTTAAATGATTTTTAATGCAGACATGAATATCAAATGCCACTGTAAATAATGAAAGACCTCCAAGACGTCAGCATGGGGATGGGTTAAATAAAAAGAAAAAAAGATGCTTTAGACTTTAGAGATGGATATTTCAAACTTGTCGTCAGCCTGCAGCACAGCAACAGCCGTTCATAGTCCACACACTGTGGAGCGTATACGCAGGCTGTAATGTCTAACATTTTCTTTGGGAAAAGGTCAGAGTCTGTGTTCAGGCATGCTGGAGGTTCCTTGGGGCTCTCTGTGTTAGACCATTCACTGTTAAAGCGCTTCCTCATCGCCTAACCTTTAGCTCCACTGATAAATGATGAATGACTCTACTTAGAGTGTCAAACACTAAGGATCCACGGACCATTAATTTACACTTTTTCCAGGTCATTGACAAACCTCTTACACATCCTGCTACTACAATGCCTGAAGAACAAAACTGCCCTATTTATTTTCCACAGCAAATTAATATTTCATTTCGACAGCATATGAAGATTCTGTGTGGAAGACCGGAGCTTCAAATGCACTTGAACTTTCCGAACTGTGACCATGAATCAGACTCATTTTTGCAATGAAGTGGCGCAGAGGTATTTACAGGTAAAAGGTAGATGATTTCAATAAAATACCTTGGAGC
Source organism: Alosa pseudoharengus (assembly GCF_046254945.1). Taxonomy (NCBI): domain Eukaryota; kingdom Metazoa; phylum Chordata; class Actinopteri; order Clupeiformes; family Clupeidae; genus Alosa; species Alosa pseudoharengus. The sequence continues at coordinate 51,661 of NW_027468754.1, forward strand.
GAGGAATGTTGAGAATCTCTCTGGTCTTGACACAGTGATGACATTTCTTGCAATGTCGTTTGCAACCGAGACAAAAAGAGGCAGAAACTTTTTTTTTTTTGCAAATACATTCTTCAAGGAAAGAGGAGTTGCGTGCCCTGCAGTGATGAGAAGGTTGCTGCCAGAGCGTTTGCAGCAATTGCACAAAATAAGGTCTCCCTATGAGCTTGGTTTCCATGGTATCAGTGATTTGCCTGTGTGAAGTTAATGTGGTGTCTCTATGTGCACCAGAAAACGGGTTTTCATGTCTGTGCGAGAGGATGTTTTTACAAGCGTGACTCTTCCCTCCATCTTTAAAAGTCTGAGTATATAACTCAACATGACTAACATGTCCTGCATTCAACATGACTAACATGTCCTGCATATGCGTCTGCCTGTGTGAATGTTTACACATATCCCAGTTTCTCAGCCAGCTCGGAAATGGGCTCCACAGTGTTAGGACACAGGCTCTGTTATTCCTGAACTCTGACCTCTAACCTCTGCATGCATAAATTCAACCCTAGCAGTGAGCAACAAACTCACACATTCTTTGGGTATTATTAAAAAAGGCAGTCATTAGACGGCCGAGCCAGAGAAAGTGGGGCCATTTGTGCCCTGGGTACTGGGCTGTAATTGAGAGCAGCTGTTTTGCTCAATGTGCTGAGTCTGGACGCTGTCCAGTGCAGCACATTTAACAGTCACAGATACATGGACATTGAACAGAGGGGGGGGGGGGGGGGATTGCGAGGCGACAGGGTGGTGTTGTGAATTGATGTTGACATTTTTTGATACCTTTGCCTTTTGGTTTTTTGGTCTTTGTGTGTACTTTGGCCAGTGCCAAAGTACACCCAACTGCATAGTTTTGAGGTCGTGCCAAAAACAAAAACCGGCTTGAGTGAGAAAGTAAGCGGGTAGTAAGCGGAGTGAATGATGTTTTTGGAAGCTGTTTGCACATGCATGCGTATTTCTGGTGTTCTGGAGTGCATGCGTGCCTGACTGTGTTAAAGTGTGACAGTCAAATCCCCCTCTTTCCGACCCTAGATGGAATGAGCCATGTTCGAACACAAGCGTGTCCTTCAGCAGTAAGCCCAGACTTGACAACTGGAGACCAGCTGCGGCTGAGACACTGGGAAACTGGCAGGGGTCAGGGGAGAGGACGGCACGGACAGGGTGAGTAAGGCCGGGCAGACGGAGAGATAAAACCTTCGCTGGCACCGAGCGCGGGTAGAGCAATCACAAAAACAATGGGTATGCTGTACGCTGAAAGCCCAGACTCTGCCACAGCAAATGCCTCTCAGCGGCCGAGACAATGAAACAGAGACGGAAATGCCTCAAGCATGCAAAAACTCTCTTCTCTCTTGGATTGGTTTTTAACATGTCCATGGGAGGCCTTTCACATTCACTTAAATCAACTCTGTCAAGCTTGTAAAAGGCCTTTTTAAATATGTCGTACAGAAAATAAATGTTTTACAGGTCACATGGAATGGGACTGACAGTGTGTAATTAGCCAAAACGCTATTCATGAAATTAATAGCTCATGTAGAGTCAGAATAGAGGGAGAGGGGGAGAGGGAGAGAGAGAACAATATATATATATACAGTATATATATATATATAAAGAGAGAGAGAGAGAGAGAGAGAGAGAGAGAGAGAGAATAACACTTGGAGATTTGGAGGACAAGAGATCAATCAAAATGAAGGAGAATGAGGGTAGAGGTAGAGAAAAGATAGCAAGAGTGTGAGAGGGAAAAGAATGAGGTGGTAAGAGCAAAAGTAGAACATACTATTTTCTAATTACGTGAATGGAAAGGATCATTCACATTTTCCCATGAACTGTCTCCGTGCCCAGTGGCTATGGGGTGACCTCTCTACTCTTCTCCGTCTTTTTATAGTCTGGACAAGCATGGACAAACAGCAAAATAACACAGCATGCAGGGGTCAACCAAATTTTCCGACTCAAGAATCCCCCACCCCACACACACACACATACTGTACACACTTCTGTTTGTTTTTGGAAGTAAAGGAAGACTCATAAACACTTGACTAATTAAACTCATTTGTATCTTAGACAAACCCTTGTATTTCTCCAACATGCCACATTATAATTACAACAAATACACTTTTTTGTCTAATCCACAATATGTGTCATAATTAAATTAGATCAACAAATCACTTGAAGCTAGTCTTTGGGCACAGAGGATAGGCAGATACATAACAAGGGATTAATTAGGTAAAAAAACAACAATACATTTGCCTTAAAATCATGTAAACATCCTAAAAGGCTGAATGCTTTATTGTACTCCAATGCTAATGATAAAAATAGCACACAATACCCCAAAAGAGGAGTTAGGCCTACTGATGTTTTAATGTGCATTTGCAATAGCATTTAATTGTGGTGTACTGCATTTGAGATGCTATCCCCTTTACAAGGCTATCTCCAAAGGTTGCTAAGGCATATTCAAGCAACACAATGTATAATTCTGAAGTTGCCGTCATTGAGGACTTCTACTGTATGCTAAACTAGCACTGTATGATTTGTGTTCACATTTTTATCAGTTACTCTGTCAGATATGCTCATGCCACACTTATGAAATATTGTGACCATATTTCACTTAGTTTTGACTTAGATTTGAATCTTAGTCAGAACATAAACTTAGCATGGCTGATGTCATATGTTGCCTTGAGTTTTTATGAAAATGTGTTTCCAGTGTTGCTATTAACAGTGGTTGTTACAATGGTTGTCACAATGTCTGATGGCATACTATCTTAGCCTTACTAGCGTCATAGATTGCCTTAACAACTAACATAAGTTATGACCAGGGATGTATTGGTAAAATAAGAGGTGGGTAAACTATGAATTCTGTGATCACGGGACTGCGCCATGCGGTATCCTATTTTTTTTTTTTTAAAACATTCAGAACATGTTTGATGATGATGGAGTGTTGATGAGTACATAGGGTGTGTTCGAAACGGGAGACAGCTGCCTACTGCCTCCCTCCCTACAGAGAGCTGTCTCACTAGACATGACTTTGGATTAAATGCATCTTTTAAAAATGAGCGTAGCACTCTAGAATCTTTGGTTAACACTACGGTATGACGTTAGCAAAGGCCTGACGTTAAACTAAATTAGCTTACGTAAGCTAGCAGGCTAACGGTATAAATAAGTTTTACGGCCGGTGTTCCAGTTTAGATGGTGAGCAGGTTAACTTGTGATATTTGCATAAAATCTGTAAATATTCAACAAGACCCTGCCTACTTGTTAACAACGCTTTGCTCTGCCTCCGCCCTTCCAGTGCTGGAGATTCACATTTTCACAAGCCTACATGCGTGACAGAATATGAAGCAAGATCTTGCCGAAAACATGCGGGAATCGCTATGTATAATGCATGTCTGCTTAAGCATCCACACAAAATGTTGTGCAAACAGGAAATGTGTCAAAGTAAATCAGCGAAGGTTTTGTTGGGTTTCGAACATGAGTCTCACTGAGGCAAAATGTTCCAAGCAGTAAGCACTATCACCACTACGCCACAGAGAGCCACGCTTATCATTAGTCTATTAGACTAGTCTACTAGCTTACTAGCTATCCTGATGTCCATGTTAACTGGTGATAGCCTATAACATGAGCAAACACAGCGAATGCATGCCTTGAATAATGCAGATTAATTTTGCCTCAGTAATTTTGCATCACAAACAGTAACAAATGACCCCATCAGACGTTGCTCGTTTTTTGTGCAGAAACACACATCGTGATTATAATGCGCAAAAATTATGAAGATCACTTGGGCCTCGAACTGCTCACTAAAATAGCAAGCTAGCAGTAATAGTCCACCCTGCTAACCAATTGCACCACTGGTTATTTTGTATCTATGCAATAGCATGGTGTTCCTATTAAATGAATGTAGGTCTATGTTGTCTTGTGACAGCTTATTTGTCAATCGATCAAGATATTCATTATAGCAAACATCTAGGCTAAGTGAATGTTTTGCAACAGGCTGCTGAACGAGCAGTAGGGCCTAAGTAGGCTAAACTATTTTCTAATTTAGGCTACGTGGGAATCTGAAACAGCAACATCTGTCATCAAACTCTCTAGCTACATCAAAGTTTTGTAATATATGCCATGATAACCATTTTGTGTTGTCAAATTAGGACCAACAAATTAAATAATATTTAACTTGGAGAAAATAAGTTTCATGTGTTCACTTCAAATCATTAGACAGCTCACTGCATAACTTCACCGAGACATGACACTAAGTTATGATAATTTTTGCACATGACTGACGTATTTCATATTATTAACCCCCAAAACGGAATAAAGTGTTAGTGGGACATGCCAGTTTGTTGTACATCAGTTAAGTTTTGGTATGTGAGGCAAAGATGAACCTATTTTGTTGTTTTGAGGCTTGCATATGCCCATGTTAAATTGTGATGGCACCAGTTAACATGGGCGTATATTTCTCACTTATGTTAACCTGTGTTAACTTTGACTAACAGTTCAATATATACATAGAAATCTGGCATTGATTTCAGCGGCTCGTACTGTAGTGGTATAGATGATGTAGAAGCTAATCCAATCAACTTTCTTGTCCATGTGTGGTTCGAATCCCAGCTAGATCGCTAGTTTTATTTTTTTCCATTCATTCAGTATGTGTCATATTTGTGGATAATGCTTAAACGGACATGTATTAGACATACACTGGTGATGTTTTCAGCGATATCCGTTATATTGTCTCACTTGCAAACACTTCGTGAAAATGTAGCCTAATATAAACCTGCACTATCGGAGGCAGAGCAGATTAAGTAGGCAGGGTTTCCTAGATTCCAAAAATAATTCTGTGGAAATGCATGGATTACAGTTTCTTCCAGTAGCAGCAACTGGAATCCATGCATTTCCACAGAATTATTTTTGGAATCTGATCCCTTATCATACCTGTTCATTCTTACTCGTCGCTCGACTTATCGTGACTAAATTCAAGATGGCTGCAAACGCTAAACTTCGAGAAGATACTGTCTGTATAAATCGTCTTGTAAGTAAACTACCAGTGCTTTTTCAAAGTTCTCAATGTCTCGTTTTAAATGTCAGGGCCCTTGGAAGTCTACCGATGAAGTGTGGAGATACATTGAGCCTCGTAAATGGTGTAAAACAGTGATTTATTTGCATGGCTATGCCGATGCCGAGGCACCACCATTGACCGCCTTGTTGGTAGCATCGGCTAACTAGCACCAGATTTCGGAGTGCAGGGGACAAGCCGAGATGGGCTATGAGACATACGTTCACACTCGGTATCATGTTTCAAAACACTTTAGGTCAAAATCACACCGGAATTCTCCTTTAAATGGCAGGCAAAATGCTAGGTCTATCAACAAGCACAGTTCTCTTGAATCTTAGTGGCATGTGGGAGCATTGCAATGACTCATCAGTTTCTGCGGTTAAGGTCTTGCCCTCGGTGTTAGCTATGCATGTTAGCTATAGTTATAAACGTAAGACTGTACTTTGCCCATCATTCAAATTAGGGCCCAAAGAGTCAGCGGGTTGGAGTCTGGTATGCCCACTGATGTTGTGATACTCTCCCCATCTGGAAACTCTTCCCCTCTCTGGCAGGGGTGTAACCATACATACACACACACAACACCGCGGACTGCTAGCGCATGACAGGCCAGCCATGATGAACTCACCGCTGGCTCTCGTCAAAGGTGGAATTTTCACTGCCTGCATGGCCAGTATTATCTGGGCTCATTCCATATGGGCCTCCTGCCCAGCATTTATGCCAAACGGATTAATCCAAAGCTGAATTCTTGCCCAGAATGCACTGAACTGGTTCTTTTTTGTACCATAGACTCTCTCTCTCTCTTTTACATGCTCTCTCTCTCTCTCTTTCTCTCTCTCTTTTACTCCCTCTCTCTGAAAGCGTGAGAGTGAGTGAATGTGTGTGCAAGAGATACAGAGAGAGAAAGCGAGTTTGTGTGTGTGTGATTCAGTGCATGTCTCCATATCCTGGTCTGCTTGTTTGTGCTTTTTTCTGCGTATGTGTGAGTGTGAGCGTGAGTGTGTCCGTGCCCATGTTTAAAACACAACAGAGCTTCAAAGCAGAGCCGAGGGTGCCACTGCTCGGGGCAGAACAGGGTGAGGTTGGGTGTCTCCATCTGTCTGTGTGGGCTACAGCACCCCGAGAGCAGAGCCGTAATGGAGGTCCATGGCAGCCAGTTGCTGCAGGGTCCCCAGCTCACTCACAAGGGCACTGGCCCACAAAAGGAAGAGCCTGAGGCAGCGCCTGGCTAAGCGCACTCCCCGTCTCTATACCACGCGGGCAAACAGGAACACATGAAGCCGAATGAATTAATTAACTCTTTTGGGTCACAACAAATGCTCAGCTCAAGTACTGTGATTTTCCAAGCTGGAACAAATGCAACTATGCTTGTTTTTTCCCCTCCTCCACAATCAATGGAGTGGTGTGACAGTAAACTCAGTTAGCTAGCTTGCTCACTGGGGTACGTTGGCAACATATTTGGCAATGTTGTGCTGTTTTTACAATTCCCCATAGGATTTTGCATTCAGAGGACAAAACTGCATAGTAAATAATCTGTGTGGATAGTGTTAACAAAAGCACAATTATCTGGCTGTCACATGATGATATAGCATCAAAGTGAATTTGAGGATCTTACAAAAAGCAGTCACCTACAACTACCTACATACACCATACAAGAAGACTCGTGCAGATAGTTATGAAGTAGTTATAAATGTTATAATGTTATAAAGTCCATGTTATGAATGTTAGTAGTTATAAATGAAGCGAGGTAAAGATGTAAAACTGTATGAAAGTAGAGGATCTTTGTAAGCTACAATATGCACAGAACATGCACATCAGGCCTGTAATGTCACTGAGGACCCATAATACCAGTCAGATGCAGTAGATCAGCCTGCCAACTGAAGAGGCAACATGAAGGTAAATATAAGACCATATTTAAAATGAATGTCAATTGTTTACAGCCCCAGTCAAATATACCACTCCTGCTCAATGGATCTTAAACACCATAGATGGATTGGATTGGTGTGCTCCCATTGGACTGAACTGAAAAAAAGGAGTAAGAAGAAAATGGCTTAACATCAACTGATCTGAACTGAATCTCATCTGATGAACCAAATCTCTTCAAACAAGCACACATGCACTTTACTCCTGGAGTTCCTTCAGTAACCTTAACTAACTTCAAGCAGACATTGTGATTACATTAGCCCCAAAAGTGGTGGTGGATTACAGATGGCCATTTCCATCCTATAGGACAGGGGTCTTCAACGTTTTTCACGCTAGGGAGCCCTAAACTGATGGAGAGCTGGAGCAGGGACCCCCCTATATATGGCATACAAAATAAAAAATTGTCTAATCAACCAAAGATTTCGTGACCCCCCTGCAGTACCTCTGCGGACCCCCTGTTGAAGACCTCTGCTATAGGAGGTTACAGCTGTCCGTCTAAACCAGGGGTGTCAAACATAAGGCCCGGGGGCCAGATCAGGCCCGCCAGCAGGTATCATACGGCCCTCCCAGATGTTTTGGGTAGGAAGGGAACATTAGAAAAAAAAAAAGAAATTCATATCAAGTTGTCCTCAACAATGTGTAATAAGCAATATCTCTATGATATGATAAATTGATTAAATCTAGCACTATAAACCATCCTCAAAAAAAGAAAGAATGAGCAGTATATGACGGCAGTACATTATTTGTACTTGTTTGCTCATAAGTGATATAAAATAACACTCTGATACCCATGCAGAAAAAGTTATAATGATCATGACGGCCCCCCACAAAGTCTCATTCCAACAAATCCGGCCCACTACTAATATGAGTTTGACACCCCTGGTCTAAACTTACTGTGGTGATTTTCATGGACGTGTTAACAGTGGTGCCCTGATGAGTTCTCTGAGTGTTTCCCTGGTAGCATGATGATATGAACACAGGATATAGCACACAGCACATAATACATCTTCAATGAATTTAAGCACAAATTATTTTTGTTGCCCCACCTTAAAAAATAGTCATGTTGAAAGACCACAAAGGTTCTTCATTTTATGAAAAGCCAAGGTTCCGTCTGAAACACCTGAAAAAAAAAGAGTTATTTTATGACCACTTGTATGTGTTTGTATCTTCAGAATCCTCATTAAGACAGTTCTTAATCCTCAAATTGACATCTATCGAAGAAACCTCTCTTCAGCTACATTTTTATTGCAACATATTAACACACACTTTCTATGTGTTACGTGACTCTGTCTCTTGTATTGACACCGCTCAGAACCTGTACGCTGTCCAAATTAAGACTGGTCTCGAGCAGAATTCTGGTGCTTCATAAGGAGCCGACTGGGGTATCATGGTTAGACACAGCCGCTGGATAAGCTGCCCTCTGATATGTTCGTGGTGCTGTGTGCTGTGAAGTCCCTGTTGCAGAGGGCAACGCTCTTTCATGAAGTTGCATCAGGGTTTCATTATAAGAAGCCCTTCGTTTGCCAAAGCAACACAATAGATTATCCCAGCCTTGTTCAATCCACATGAAAAAAACACTTCACAGTGAGACATCTTGTCGCAATGATGGCAAGGGAAATCAGTACAAAAATGATGAATTCCAGTCTGTATTTTTTTCTTAATCATAACATGAAGAGCTATGGAACTTTAATTCACTCTTCGTACAGCTTTTGTGGTTTCAGATTTCAAAACTTCATCTCACTCATCTTACACAAAGGTCATTCATTCACTAAATGCCCCATTCTGTGAGGGGGGGAAATGGCATGCAAATGAATTCAGTGCTTGTTTTTTTGTTTTTACTTTCTGCATGTCCTTCAATTGGTTGTGTTTCCAGCCTGTATGTAGAGACGCCGTGTTTTCAGACAGGAGGAAACTGATGCCCTTTATTTTTGATGAAGCCCCACTTACATAAAGAATGAGTATGCAAATCTGAGGATTGATTGAGTCGGATACACAAGCAATTGTCGAGTATGTAACACTCTGCTCCTCCAAAAGTGCCAAGCCTCCAGTCTGGACTTTTGTGTTTACCAAGTACAATAAGCTGTGTAGTAAGTTGACTAAGCGTATGGTGCATGTAAATACAAGGGCCTTTTCTTCCCCCAGTATAAAGAAAAGGCAAAGTGTGCTCGAGTCTGCTTTCAGATACCAAGGAAAACACTATTAAAAATGAATGTGTCGTGCGTGTGCCTGTGTGTGTGTGTGTGTATATATATATGTGTGTGTGTGTGTGTGTGTGTGTGTGTGTGTGTGTGTGTGTGTGTGTGTGTGTGTGCGACAGACAGAGATTCCTCATAATACTGGAACTTACAGTCGGTTACAGTTACTAGTAATTCATTGTAGTAAATAGTAGATTCATCACTGAGGGTATGATAAATGCATATACCCTTACTATCAACCCAAGTTACTGAGGCCAAATACTTAATGCTGGGTAGAAAAAATAATAATTCTGTTGTGTTTAATTAAAGAGATATGCCATTAAACGTAGATCAAATTAAGCTTAACAGGGTGTCTTCAGATGAATGATTCTACATCTAAATTATTCACAGTATATTATTCATTATTCATGCCAATTAGTCCAAGACCATAGTCAATTCCATATTAAAAGAATTCCAATAAGGGTTTAAATGATGAAATATTAGGGCCATAGTGACTTAAGTCTAAATGTTTTAAGAAATCCAAAAGCAATAACAACTGGCCTATGTGAAAGTATTTATAGTACAGCAGACATCACTTTAACTACAAAATGGCATACTGAAGCCCTGTGTAGATCTGCCCCATGTTGACCAGTTACATTTTATATTGCATTTTCCATATTTATTTAGACCTGTTTCCAGAATAAAACACTGTTACAACTCTGTGAACAATCCAGTTGATTAGTATTCAGCATTCAGCACTGCCACCATCTTCTCCTCCACATAGTTCTCTAGTCCCAAACAGTTCACGACGCCCCATGCATGGATGAACTCGTATGAAATGCAGAGTGCAACAGACAAACCTTTCAAAATTCTGCAGAGGCTGTCTGCTCGTGCCTCCTCTACAGTGAAGACTATACAAAACCTACTGAAAGACTGTAGCTGGAGTCTGTAGCTGTGACCTGCTTGAACTCTGAATCTCCGCTCATCCAGCCACACAAATAATGAACTCCAATTGGCCTTTGGGAGTGGACTGAAGTGCCAACATAGACTCCTACACCATTGTCTTGGCCCTGAGCATCCAAACAGCAGCCTCCCCCAAAAGAGGCTTGCAGTCTCCCCCTGAATGGGCCCATAAAAAAGGACCCTGAAAATTGTTGCATGTGAAAGGCAGCCACTGTCCCTGTTTGCTCGTCCGAGTAACAAAAGGCTGGCGGAATAGTGGCGACGCGTAGACTTTGTGATGGAAATCTCTAATCCGCGCCATTCCACCCAGAAGTCGAAATGATTTTATGGTTCCTGTCGTGTGAGTGAGCGGGGCTCCTGGGTGGTGGAAATGGGCTGAGTTTTTGAAGTGCTGTATGCCTGTATGTGTATATGTGTGTGTGTGTGTGTGTGTATGTGTGTGTGTGTGTGTTTCTGTGTGCAAGAGAGAGAGAGAGAGAGAAAGAGTGTGAAGAAGGGGTGGGGGAGGAGGGTTGGGTGAGTAGGTTCAGGGCTTCAACAAAGTGTGGGTGCAGTTCAGCTGAATCTCACACTTTGTCAATTGTAGGTGGTGGAAAGCAAAAAAAGGCTTTTGTTCAATATGCTTAGAGAACTGTGTGTAAATTGACTATGGTGTTTGTGTGTGTGTGTGTGTGTATGTGTGTGTGTGTGTGTGTGTGTGTGTGTGTGTGTGTGTGTGTGTGTGTGTGTGTGTGTGTGTGTGAGTGAGAGAGAGAGACAGAGACAGAGAGAGAGAGAGAGCCTACTGTATGTGTGAGTGTGAGTGTTTAGGGATGCAACTCTGGAAAGTATTGGGTACAGCAAAAGTAAGAGTTTGACTAAACCATCTTGCTCAGACAAATGTGTCACATAACAAACCAAAGAGGCATTGGATTAGCACCAAAACTACAGTATACAGCATTGCTCCCTAGTTAATCCAACAGATCAATAAACATCCCTGACTGTCCTGGGAACAGAGACACTTATTAGCCATTAGAGGCCAAAGAAAACTAATAAGGATCGATCATGGTGGTTTAGAAACAGCAATCCCCTCTTATCAGTGGAAATTTCATCATTTTAAACACTAAAATGCATTGCATAACCTAAACTAATTTGAATGCCTTGAATACTGATCCACAATGTAGCCACGGAATGTGGAACTAAAAATACAATGGACTATATATGAAGAAAGATGCTGTCACATAAACCTTTGTGATTCCGCTCAAATTTGTTTGGATTGTTGCATCCCAGTAGGCCTATGTCATTTTGTGATTCTTATCGCTGAATACAGGTGAATCCGGTGGTGCTAGCTGGCTAGTTGGCTGCTTTGAAAGAGTCAGGATGCTCACAGGGGGTTATCACTGGTGTAAACACCATAACCACCCACAAACGAGACCACAATGTGTCCATGTGAAAAGCAGTGATCAAAAACATGTTCTGAAAGCTGATTGTGGGGTTGCATGGTCACACAGATCAGTTAGCCTTTGAAGTGTTTTTCATAATTTAACCAAATACTAATAGCCCTAGCCTGTTAGTCTTTGGTGTCCAAGGCCCACAGTATGATGCAAAGAGAGGATGAATAGTCTTTAATGAAATATAGATTTAAGCTAGCCACCAGTCATCCTAGGAGACTGGCACAGAGATGATATTTTTTTCTTTTTTAGCATTTGAAAGAGAGTGATGTTTATGCATAGGACACCTGCAGGAGCAGAGTAAACGTGATGTAGGCAGAGAGCTTGTTTGATCTCTTGAGTTCTCCAGGGTTGTGGGGTTGTTTGCTAAGCCTAGGGTTTGTCACAATGTATTTTTAAAATTTATTCATGAACCACCAGCTTCCTAAGTCACACCGGCGTTGCTGTGAGCTGCTCTGGATTGAGCCAAGCCCACACACTCACTCACACACACACACACACACACACACACACACGCACACACACACACACACACACGTGCACGCACACACTCACAACATCACTGTGATGTTGACAAAAGGGAGCTTTCTCTTTCATTCACATGGAGGCATGAACATAATCATTCAACATTTAGAAAATCGTGCTGTAACATTAAAGAGATATCTGCTTAGTTTACACACAGCACATGGTGTTTGTAGGGTACCCAGTGGACACCAAGAAATACAAAAAATAAAATATTAAAATGAATTTAAATGGAGAACAATAATTTACCATCTATTATTCAGACTATAACACCATAAAAGGAATCTGGGTTATACTCTGTGCCATGCAGTAGCACTGTTCACTCTATGTACTGTGCCATGCCCAACTGGTATAGTTAGGCTGATTAATGTTAATTGTGTTGATCAAGGGCCCAGCACTGACAGGGGGGTGCCAGAGAACAATTATATATTACCATCAAGTAGACTACATTATATATTCCTTTGTGATTAGGTTATAAACAAAACATGTTATAGATTAAACATATCCATGGTTCATTGTTGGCAAAATTATCATGATAGCCTTTATATTTCACCCCTATATGGTTCAGTCTTGCGTATATACTACTTTGCTATTCTATAAATTAATTGAATATAATAACCTGTGTAGGTTTTCTTTAAGCCTGATAGGCTGTATTGTATTATGCTATAATGTATGAAATATATTTATCTCAATTTACCCATTACTTTCAACAAAATTTACCAGAAGTGAACATTTAATTATTTTTCAAAAAATTCTTCCAGGAACTCGGATTATAGGAGCCCCAAAATTATTTTTTTTCACAGGGCACAACATGTCTAGCAGCACCCTGGGTGTTGATAGTCCTAGCTGATAATGTACCCTATGTTTCCCTACCTGTGTTAACCCGTGTAACATATCAGTGTGCGTATTCTGTTACCATGTTGGTTCCTGTAGCCCATTGGGCCTATGTGATGAAGTAACATGATGTAGGAATTCCTCCTTTCATTGCCTTTCTTTTTTCTTGTTTTAGTTATTATGACCGCCGCTAGCGAAGCCATATAATGATTGTCAAAGTTTTTGGGGTTTTTTCACGTCATCTACTTCCTGAATTTATGGTCAACGATACCCGGGACACCGAAACACCGGTGCACATGAAATTTGGTGGGTATGTAGCCCCACTAGACTTTTACGGAAAAAATTTGTTTCGTCCCCGGGGGCCACTCCCCCCCCCGTGCTGGGCCCCCCGAACCGCAAAAAAAGCAGTTTTTCCTAAATAACTACCTGAACCGTGGCACTGAGGATGAAGAATCTTTTATGGTATGTTGGTCTCAAGGGCCCACATCAACCTGGCCCATAATCACTCATATGTGATTTGCACCCCCCCGGTAAAAAATGAAAATGCAATATCATTCTGCTTTAATGCCCCTAACCAAATATTCATCATCATCATGGCTGCATTTCCAGTATTGGCGATACATAGTCGTTTGTCCACTAGATGGCGCATCGTTGCAGTGAGACGTAATTTTGTTGGAAGTTAAAAGTGGGTTGGAAAAACAATGGACGCTTCCTACAAGGACTGTAGTTTACCGCAGAGAACGTCTAATAAGGATAGGACAATTTTCACATGAAATGTAATTCCCATTTCTTCTTGAAGCTGAAATAAATCTGAGAATGTTTATCGGACATGCTTGGTTTTTACTGCAGGTACGTTAATCTTATAATATCAATAAGGACCTAGGTACAATAATGTTACCGTTAGCGTTGGTTGAGTGATGGAGGCCAATTTGATTGCATTTGTAGAAAACTATAAATGCGGTTATACCAAGCAAATTGATAGCAGCACTGTAATTGTATCTTTCGACTGTCATTTGTTGCACGTGCTACAAAAATCATTCTGTGCAATGGAAGATTTACCAACGTTACACCGGTCTGATACAGTTTTGGCTATACATGCGTGAGACTGAGACGCCTGTTTATTTGTTTTAAGTGCGTGCAGGGTGTGAGAGGGGAATCGATGTGCTTTGATTCCAGCTTGGTAGTTGTAGTCTGTGAGATTAAAAAGCACGTGTGTGTGAAATATCCAAACAATGACACCTTCATTTCATTATGGCTGCTTTAGCGACATACCTTAAGCTACTGTGTAGGGGGTCCCATTTAGAAGTGGCTACTTCATTCGCGCTTTCCTTGACTCATGGAGCTGCGTGAATTTTATTACAACTTTTCGCCACGATATGGCAGTTTAAGTCCGCTTGATACTGTAAGGCGTAAGCCATTGGTTGCCAAAGGAGATTTTATTTGTGTCGCCAGCATAGCCTATTGACAATTTATGTTGTAAATAGGCCTACCATATAGGCCTATCTGTAGATTAGGGAAGCTAACAGCTTTCTATTAGGATCTAGTTTGTTAGTTACAGTTTTGTCATAACTCACTAATGCATTTTTGCATTTAGAATAGCCAGAGCGTGGATATCTCATTTTTGAAAATTAAACAATATCGGGCGCCTATGGACTAGGCTGGGTGAACCCAGCCTGATCTGCCCACTATTTATTTTTTGATTTCTTAAAAGATTGAGCTTGGTCTGGTGAAAGCCAGACAAGCCATGGACCTCAGTTACACAATGCAAGGGAACATGAATCAGCCTATATTTGCACGAACAATAACGGACAACAGCTCTTCAACTTTGGCCCGTTAAAATGTGTATGAACAGTCTAGCGACACATTTCATCAAGGCCCATTTGGACATGTCAGTTATTTGCACCACTGGTTAGATGTAAAACAGCATTTCGTTTCAGACTACTGTTACTTAATTTGTGCATTGACAATGAAGTATCACATTAACTAAAGATGACTAAAATCTTATGTAGAAGAAGAAACATTCACAAAAAATCCATCCATCCAAAAATGACCTTTGTTTTTGATAGCTGTTGAAAACGGCATGGAACTGACAGAGATGTTTTTGTTTATTAATAAATAAATAAATAAATAAATAAATAAATAAAAATATAACATTATGCTGATACCTTTTGCTTTTCCCAAATACAATGTAGCCTACAGGTGTAAGTGACATTTCATCAATCCAGTTGCAGTGGATGAACTGTGATGAACTGCCCTACTTGTGATTATTTAGAGATTTTAAAGGTTTTATAACAATGCTACACACACACACACACAGGCATGCCAAACAAGCATACACAAAAGTTTCAAGAGTGGGGGATGGAGTAAAAGATGGAGACAAATTGATTAGTGTGATTTATTTTCGTGGAACAGATGTACAGGACTGAGCGGTGGTCATATGTTGTACTGCTATGCGGTACATCTAGTTTATTTCAGGGACCATGTACAAAATATATTAATCACATTAAGAGAAGTCGTCAGTGTGGCTTCAAGATGACTGAAGATATTATTTCAAGCTAAAATAACTACATTGTGTTGCTTTAATGCCCCAGTGTGCTTTTCCTGTGTGCTAGCGTCTCTATTGGAAACCGGTCATACATATTAATATGATGGCCCAGTACAAACACATATGCAGTGCTGAACACATACTGAAGAAACTGCATAAGTAACAGATTGTTTGAGCCAAATTCCACATTCAGTTGGCCATAGTTACAGTGATTACTTCAGACAAAACAAGTAAAGTGGAAAAAGCATTATTAAATTACGGAATTAAACCCAGGTTGGCTGTTCCTTGGGCAATGACACTACCACTGATGCCCTCCTAGCCTTTTCAATAATTAAAGTTTTAGTTAGACTACCATCATATGAAACCACTTAAAATCAATACATCGCAGCTTTGGATGGATTTCAGAATACTGAAGTGTCATGGCGATGCCCAATTGTTGGCTTAGGAATTAACATAACTTACGAATGATGCATCATTAAGAAAGTCTGCTGGCCCTCTGAATTCAACAAAAAGCTATATTTGTGGAAGATTTAATAGACATTATTTTAAAGTGGGGGCTTCACATCGCCGTGTCAACTGTGTCTCAAACAAACACAGCAAAAATGATAAATAATGAATAAATATATAACAATGATTGATAAAAGCCTGAATCAAATTTTAAATATACAATTAATACAACATACTGCATTCAGGTGGCTACATTTATTTGGGACTATGCTTGTTATCATATCAAGAGCTTTACAGTATCATTAAGGAATATAAGAACTGCAAAGCAATTGCACTTAAATAGCCAGCAGCATACTGTACCTGCAGTATGGGCATAGCATTAGGCACGCACATACACACACGCGCGCACGCACACACACACACACACACACACACACACACACACACACACACACACACACACACACACACACACACACACACACAAACTCATTTGCAAATACCATTTGGGGTAGTTAAAGTCGAATTGTTTCTTTCCTTCACACCAAAAAGGCATTAAATGTGACCAGGGTCCTCACTGATTGTAATTCATCTTCTGAAGCACGGCATCTGTCACATTGGGCAATTTGTTGCAATTTACATGAGTCAGGCTGCATTCCTCTCACTGTGCTTGATTGAAGCTGTGATTCTGCTTTGAAAATATATTAACTGTCGCTTTTGATTGTGAGGGAATGCAGGTGTCAGCGTGGCAAGGTTGAGATAACTCGTAAAACGATGCACATTATTCACCTTGAATCCATCATCTTTTCAGAACAAGACAGATACAGACCTTACCTTCACTCAAAACCCCACCACCGACTACAGTCTACAGTATCAAAATACCTGTAAATACAGAGAGAGACAATTGTTCCCAATCTATTGTTCCCAATCTGTATGAAGGACAGGACATGCTTCAAACGAGCACAACGAATCAGGGAAGGGAACATGGACAAATAAATCTGAATAAATAAAACATGGCCTTAATAGAGGGTCTACAGGTGGCAGGGCACGAAACCATGGGAACCAAATGAAGGGCAAACCAGAGTTACTGTAAACCTCAACGTGACACTCAGTCCATGGGCCTTCACTCAAAATCACTCCCTGTGGTCTCTAAAACTTGTTGTGGTTCAGAACCTACATGAATGTGAAAGCACTCTGGTGTTTCAGTGGTCTGCACTCTGCAGTAAACCCCTAACACTACCACCCCCCCCAACCCACTGTCACCCCCACCCCACTATCCCACACCCCACCCCTCCCCCCCACTGTCACCCCCACTGTCACCCCCACCCCATCCCCCCTCTCTCACAGGCTGCTGGTGTGCCATGACTGGATGGTGGAGGTAAGCAGAGTCTGAGTAATTTTTCAGCATGAATAATACATGGGCTCTCGTCTGACACAAATTGAACCGCGGCGAATACTCTCGGCTTGTCGGAGGCCAATGTTCCAGCCTGGAACCACAACAAACGCTTGCTGACAAACTCCACTCAGGACCTCTCCCCTTCCCCAAAGCCAATCCATGGCAGATGCATTGCCCCCAACACCAGCACCTACATTTCTCTCTCCCCCACTCTCTTTACCTCTCTCTCTCTCTCTCTCTTAAAGGCACTCTATGCAGGTTTTTTAGCTTAATATGCAAGTTTTTTTTAGCTTAATTTACCTTCATTTACCAGCTTCAGAGTCATTGGAATGGTTATATGACTTTTTTTCGGGTTGAATGGTGGCCGTCTCGCTTCCCCCTAGCGCCTGTGAGCGGAAAAACCACCCTTGCAACTGTGGGCCGGCGGGCCGGCGGCCTCTGGGCCAGATGTACGTACATTTGCGAACGTATACAACGTTATCAGCGCCATGGACAAACCGCAGACTGCGAACGCTGACAGACCCAAGTTTCCGTCGTATTTATCAATCGTTCAATCCTTGGTGTAAACTGCGCCTTTCTCTGCCTCTCTCCGCCCATAAAAGCAATTTACGAACGTCCACAACTGAATGGCAGAGCCTACAAGCGCAGTTGAATGAAGTTAACTGATGACAACAAAGAATCAAACGTTTAGCGATCATGAAATAATACCATAGATGATAAGATGTCAACGAGCAGGGAGATAATGAAGATCAGTAGTTCTACTCAAACTACTTGTGAACGTAGGCTATGGAAGATTGGTCAAATCTAGCAAGTAGGAAAGTGTGAATGACGTGAAAGTGAAAGTAAGACATTCGAAAGGCCAACGAAAGTTAATGTTGCTTTTGATAGTAGCCTACAAAGACTTGCAAAACTGGTGCTCTAAATAGCGATTCTGTTGTCTTTGAAAGGTTCTCTTATTGAAACATTGAACTTCAATTTGGATTAACACCTGCTTTTACAAGGCGCAAGTATTTAGGCGCAGAATAGACGTGCGCTTTCAGGAGCAGTCTTTGTACATACCGCGGAATACATAATTAGGCGCTCTTTACTCTTCCCCTCCCATCTTTTTACGCTAAACTCCCACTTTCCCCTGGATCCTCCCATGAATGCATATGCATGACATGACAATCGCAATCTGCCACTTTCAGCTCCCGCGACAGGCAGTTTGCGCTTTTACATCATTGCGGCCTGTTTGTACATACCTCGCAATGATTTTACACGCACGTTGCGAAACAAATACGCCTGAAGTGGGCACAAAAAGCGTTAGTACATCTGGCCCTCAGTGTCAGGAAGTATAACGAGTGTAACGAATTGCTTTACTGCATTCAAATACACATACACGCCAGGCACCGGCTAGAAAAAGATTACGATGGAGTTTCTCAGACATTCATCATGACAGAGCCAGCGAAAAAGAAGCAAAAACCGAGAAAACAGTAAGGAAATTGCCAATACTGCATAGTTTACCTTTAAACCACCAAAGACAATGGCATCCCTTTAACAGCAAACAGCCAAGGGCGTCGTAGTGGGGGGACAAGTGGGAATAAATTACCCGGGCCCCAAGTGGGGGGAGGGCCCCTAAGGAGTTGAATTTTATTTTCCTTAATAATAAATAATTTCCTTAATTTAAAGATCTTAATAAATGTTATTAACTAATATAGATGCAAATATTTCGGGTAAATGCATCAGTTAATTGATGTATTAAATTGTGTCCAAGCCAACATTATTTGAGGGCAGGCACCCTCTCCCTTGCACGAAATGGTTCAGTCCGCTTTCCCCTGCTAGGCGCATTTTTGAAGTAACGTTCTTCTGCCATTCTGCCGAAGCGGCAATGCAAACGGTCACAGTGTGAAGATGTCTAAGTCTAAGAAAGCTAAATCCGGTTCCCAGAAAAGAAAAGAGAGGCAAGAAAGGGAGAAAAAAAGAAATGAGGGAAAACAAGTGTTAACAGCCTTCTTTCCCAAGAAAGGTGAGCCCCATGTGAAAGCAATAGTCTACAAATGAAATTAACTCCTGAAGGTTACAAAACACTTCAATACCACCGCGAATCCGCGATTATCAGTGCTAAAACAGCATTAACACAAAATTAGAAATAACATGATGCCTGATTTATAGCCTACCACAACATTTCAATAGCCTACTAATTCGAAAATTATTATGAGCTAATAGCTTAATTTAGTAGGCTCAATGTTATATAGGTTCATGAGGAAAGGCTGTCAAATTAGTAGCAAAGCTAACTTGTGAAACGCATCAGTTTCAGAAACTGTCACAGAGGGCTGTATTTTCGGTCACCAGCGCATGGCGTAAAGTTCGTTATTCACCGGCGCGAAGTTGAATTCGTTATTTTGCACCTTTATTTTTTAAGCATTGCGCCCAGGGGTGTGGCAATTAACAACCTAGGGAGGGACCTGGCGCATTGTCTAAAAATCGCTATCATACACCACCTAAACCTGGTCAGAAGTCAATGGCGAGTTGTTCATATGCTATTTTAAGAGCGCATGTCAACAGTCATATTGGCAGGTGCACGCACCATCCTTCTATCATTCATGAACGCACACCAGCGCACGTCCATGCAAAGCATTACAAATTGCACGATTACAATGGTAAACATAATTAGAATAAAGATATTACGAAATACTGTACATCTCATGATGAGTAGTTATTCACCATCATTTGCAAATTGGTAATGACGGTTAAAAGTGATTAGGGGAGAGGCGAGAGACAAGTATGGAGCACAGCTGAAGACGCACTGTCACGAGATATAAGCAACTCCTCTGCAGGATAAATGTTGTTTTATTTAGTCATTTGAGCAACATTAGGGTAAGTGTTGCTTTTTCCAGCCTATGTTTTCTATGGTAACCCATTGTCAGTCAATAGTGAAAGTAACTGCATATAACTGTCTTGTCGTTGACTGACTCCTTGGTGAAGTTAGTTTCACTTTGCCAATGAGTTCAAATAATAGACGAGTGCAAATGCGTGAAGGCTATGCTAGGTTTTAGTAAAGCATGGTTTAAGAATGACTATTCCATACGGTCTTGCAAGCAGCCTCCTTCAAATGCGCCGTTGAATGCCAAAATACCGATGCATTTATTTGACATATCGCGCGTTGCGCCGTTAAAGGGAATGACAGATGTCATTCTCATTGGTTTAAAATGATGTTACGCCCCAAACACACCCATATGACTGATTAAAAGACCTAGGAACACCTTGTTACGCCATGCGCTCCACTTTTGAGAACGAAACCCCTCCCAATGTGAACTGGACATCCTACTAAATTTGAATAGACTTTTGACGAGTGACGATGCACTTTAGAATGTCATGATAGGGCCCAGAGGGTGATGCAGCAGCAGCAGACCTCTCACCATCTG
The DNA here is from genome assembly GCF_046254945.1 of Alosa pseudoharengus. Lineage (NCBI taxonomy): Eukaryota > Metazoa > Chordata > Actinopteri > Clupeiformes > Clupeidae > Alosa > Alosa pseudoharengus. Next base: position 72,361 of record NW_027468754.1, read on the forward strand.
ATGTGGACTTGAGACAAGGTGAGCCTATAGTTTCAAATGAAATCACATGAAAGGCTATACTGCAATGTATATTTAGCAACACTGTCATGCTCTGTCTTTCACTGTAGTCTAGTCTAATTAGAATAGACCATTTTTTTGCCACAACCATCAGAAAAATAAAATGTTCTTATGTTTTTATGAAGCAAATGAAAAATGAAATTTGAGGAAATTTTACACAGAATTCATACTTTGCAGTCACGTGACTACCATGGCTACCTGGCGGGCAAGAAACGCTAACAAAATGGCGACGAACAGTGGCCAGCCAGGGGAATTTCCAATTTGCAGATTTCCAATACTACAATCAATTAACTATTTAGACCATATGTCACCAAATGTTCAAATAGATATCAAGAAAAGATGAACATACTCGGAACGTGTGATCCATAACGTTACACAGCACCCGCTGATGTTTTCATTGCTTTGAAGCTGGCAAAGTCTCTACCAGACTTGGAGTTTGGAGATATTTAACTTACATATCTTATAGAGAATCCGTCACCTTACACCGCACAAAAAATGAAAGCCTACAAAAGTACAGATAGCTATCTTTTTATCAAGCGTGAATGGGTTAACAACGCTGTCGTATGGGAGGTGAAAAACAGGAATATCTTCATAAAAGGTGAGTGTTACTAGTTAGCTAACGTTACCCGTTTGCTAATGTTTGCATGTTTGTAGCTATAAATTACACAAAGTGACATCTGTTCCATCGTGTGATGAAGTCTTCATCTGAATATGCACACCCTGCCTGCCGGCGAATGACAGCTTGATAAGTAGTTTAAAAAAAAAACGTATGCCAACTGTATCATATATGGCTAGCAGGATGTCAACATTGTAGCCTACCTGCTTATCCACTCCACATAGCATCAGACAACAGACAAGAGCAGTTGGGGCAGCGAAATGCGTATAATCCTGTTAGCAATCTGTTAGGTTGTAATGTAGTGGTAAGTACAGCTTGAATGAATCACCTCTGACAACTTGGGTTGCTGTGGAAAAGGAGGGACTGATTCGATTTGGCCACTGCACCTGTATGGCCGGGTTAGGTAAAGTGTGCTCACATGTAGTGTACATCAGGAATCTGTAAGAGACTGTATGTACATGCACAGAAGTTGTTTGCAGACTACTGATCTTAGTGTTTTGAATTGGAGGTGGTGTCTGCAAACAGGAATTGGCAAAACGCAAGCGTGCACAAAGAAAACAAATGAAAAGTGCTACATTTTGAATTGCACTGTTAGACAGACAATTACAGATTTATTCAATAAATAAATAAAATGCACATACATAGATAAATAAAACAGATGAATACAAATAAATACAATGCACAAAGGTATTTAAAGTGAAAATGTAATACATGTATTATTGTAATATACAAAGGGCCCTATTTTAATGGTCTAAAACGGAAGTGTCTTTGCGCAAAACGCAATTCACTTTGTGGGCGGATCTCGGGCGCTGATGCTATTTTACCGGCGGGATATTTGACTGTTGCGCCCGACGCAAATCTAAAATGGGGTTGTCTGAAGTAGCTACATTAATCATGGGTGTGGTTTGGGCGTAACGTGCAATAAACCAATCAGAGCGTCATCTCACATTCCCTTTAACAACAGGCACGCTTGTTCCATAGCTGATTGCTATTATGGTGGCGTATTTGCCAGGCGCAGCCAGGAGCGTTCACAGCGCTATAATCACTGTTCAGCTGGGAACAGTTAGCTATTGATTTTTCATCTTGACAAAATGTAATACAGAATTGTCACAAAGACATACTTTCCGATGTTTTGGGATCATTCTCACTGAATCACGAGGTTATGAATGCATGGTGATATATTTGCAATGTACAATGTAATCTAACATTACCTCTCTATAGACAATGCATATCTTCTGTCAGTTAATCTCTTCTCTCCCGTGCTGCCGCTGGGGCATTTGGGTTAAATGGCATCGGCATGCAGTTCAACATCACGTCTCCTGAAGTCCTCTAACATTTCCTAATTTATGTCATCAACGCAATGTGTACGCTAGATTTATGCCTATTTTTTCACATGGACACCACACTGATTTCCCTCGAGTGGTAATATTTTTCTTTGAAATTATGTATGGTTTACAGAAATGGGAACTACATTGTATAGATGAGAGGAGCTAAGTGTGCGTTGCGCAGCACAGGCGGCCAAGCAAGGGCTTTGTTTAAGTTGACCTAACTTTCAACTCTGCACAGTATCCCATTAACTGCGTGACAGTAGACTATTTACAATATTTTCTGTAAAGCAGAGTTTGTAAACACGTTATCATCAACTTAATTCACGCACATTTATTTGAGCAGGAGAGAGAATAACAATGAATGGATGCAGCAACTACAGAAATTGTACAGAAATTGTAACCATACTTGCTGCTTTCTTGTACTATCTGTTGCTGGTTAACAGCACATGAAAAGCTGATTTAAGCTAATTCACTAACTCAAGACTTCAAGGCCATCATGGATATAAAACGTTTTTTGAAAATAACGAAAGGATGGAGGGAACATAGCAAAGCTTGGAGTTATTTCAGATGGGCTACAACAAGGTAGGCAAAATGATGGTGCTTAAAACCTTACACAACGGTAAATTGGAACAAAACTAAAAGTAACTTTAGCCTTTATAGGGCTGTAGCCTATAAAGTTGTCCAGATTAATAGGTCGTAATTAGGCGTTGTTGTAAAGATATTGCATGTAGATGTTGTACTATATAGGCTACTAAATATTTAGGTCACCAATGCACGAACAAAACCGGGAAATGGACAAATATTATCAAGGCTTTGAATGTTTCCGTCTGTGCACGGAGGTGTCTGTAGATTGGTGTGCAACGCATTCATTCATGCAGGCCTGTGGTCATGCACGCGCCCTTAAAATAGCATCTGCATTTTCGCCACAGACTTTAGACCAGGGAGTTCCTGGTCTGTGGCGGAATTGTTTTCTGAAACTGCAAAATATCAACAGTGAACGTTTGCGCCGGAACACGCCCAGTCTTTTCGCTGAACCGCCCCCGTGGGCGCAATCGAATTCCCTAATTTACAGGCATGTACCTGTGGAGGGAAAATTCCAATATGCGCTGACTGCAAAATAGGAAAGACAAACGCGCGAGTATACAAAGTCAATTGCGCCGGCACGGAAGATAGAGCCCATAATGTCATATATTCATTATTATTATTATTTACAGTGTGTGTTTGTATAAATAAATCATTGCATATTTACATTGTATTATTGTAGTATTTAACTAGAAGGAATGATTGAGGGTGCCACATTTGTAAGGGCACAACACACATGGACTACTTTGTCTAAAACTGTTGTTCGGCCTCCCCATCACTTAGATATGAATATGACTGTTCCTTGTGGGGATATGCCTATTAGGTATTTTATGGTGTGATGATGTTTATAGGTTGAATATGTTTGTGCTCTTGCTTCTAAGTCTTTGGGTTTTTCTATAAAATTTTTGAAACAATCAATTATGCAGGCACATCTAGGGTAAGTTTGTCTAAATATCATGGGCATTGACAGCCGAAGCTCTTCTCTCTGTGGCCCAAATAAAAATGATGGGACAAGCTTTCCATGTCTTTCTCCCTTTTCCTCGTTTTGGTGGCAGAGGTGTGAGAGAAGACAGACAGAACCCAATCAGGGGACAGCGGATCATCAGATTTGGCACCTGAAATAATAAAATAAGATAATATAATAGATAAAACACGTTATTGCCACACAAAGTTTTGGGTATTTTCAACATTGAGTCCTGTAACGTTAGTTCCAGGTCTTTCTAGTAACTATCAAGTCTGTTAGCAAGCTAGCTGCATAAGGGACTGGGATTACAGTTTTTCTCAGTCGCTTTGGTGCTATTCTCACATCACTATTAACATTTGCACAGCAGTTAGTGCATTTCTCAAAAAAAAATAGTGCAAACTGCAAAACCTAGTGGATGACCTGCAAAAGCATGTCACTTGCTCAAAATGGATAGTCCATTCCTCAAAAGCACGTACTCATGTCAATGAAACTGTCAGTGTCATCAAAATGAGAAGTCTCGACACCATCGTTTATGAACAAGATAGTCAAATGGCTTTGTCATGTTTTCATTATGACAGTTCTCTCAGTGTTTTCCAATGCAAAAAAGGGCAGAACTCGGTGACACTACCTGAACATGCTCAAGACAGCACTATACAGTACTTGTACAGCCATTTGAAGTAAAGTTACACATTGCTGTAGTTAGGGGAGTAAGTGAGTACAAGACACTGAATACGTACATTTGTACTGTATGCTCTTTGCAATTCTACAGCATTGTGACAGAATTTGATAACTAGTTCAACAATTTTGTATGTAATGACTCAAGCAATGAAATGAAGACTATTAGTTTTATAGGGAACGACTATTCAGTATCCATAAGTATAGTTCATTTTGATTGACATGACATAAGCAAATGATAATGTTAAAAAACAGCAGAGAATTGTATGAAAGCAACTGATACATGTCCAAAAGCATTTGCAATTTGTTCAGAGGAAGGAGAATTTGCTACTATGATGTGCACAAATGACTAAATGTTGTGGAGGTTGAACTAATAGTTATGAGAATTTTCATTCTGATCTGCAAAAAGCACCAAAGCTAAATTGTGTGAAGCAGACAAGTTTTTTTTATTTTTTATAATCGAGCAGTAATAATTCCTCCGTAAATAATCTAGCTCTACTGTTGTTGGGTCATCTCTGGTTCTTATTGAAAACCATAGAAATCACAAACCTCAAAACAACCTATCACACAACTTTTGTTGTTGTTAGCAAAAGACGACAGCTCTTAGCCTAGCTTAGACTCATAACACAAACAGCTGACTCGCGGAACCAGCTGGTGGTGTTGATTAACGAAACTACAGGGTAACTTAAGACACGATTAATTACATGATCATACACCCATTGTATTCAAACAAATGTTGAAATTACCTTTGATGAAATGATCACTGCACAGACGTGTAGGGCCTATACTGTGAAGGTTGCCATGTCCCATTCCTGAAACGATTTCACGTCTGATAGCCTGTATCCATAGTTGTCTTCTCTCTGAATTCTCCTTATCAGAACCGGTAAAAACATAACCCCGGCTTATCTCCTCGGCGGTTAGTGCATCCAATCGCACAACAACTATCTGGCATGTTATTTACACCTCAAAACACCAACTTTTGTATAGTAAAACTGGCGACGTCCTGGCCAGATCCTAGACTAATTTACTGGATTTCGATGCTGGAGAACGACGTTTTTGCCCGCCAGCCAGTGGTTGTGACGTCACGTGCAAAGTATGAATATTTAAATATTAAGCATGTTCAGTCACATCCATAAGGCTACATTGGAATTGCCTGCTAATATATCTATATGCTTATGCCGGTGGTTGGGGGGTGGGGGGGGGGGGGCATGGCCACCACTTGTGCATAGGGCCCAGAATTTGGTGCTACGCCCCTGCAAACAGCGTATTGGTATTTTGATAGTCAGCGCCGCATTTGAAGGAATTTGCTTGCACGCGAGAACGTATGGAACAGGTATTCCACTAAACCATGCTTTACTAAAACCTAGCAGAGTATACACGCATCTGCACTCATCTATTATTTGAACTCATTAGCATAGTGAAACTTTACCGTGGTGTCATAGTCAACAACAATACAGTTATACACAGTTATTGACTGACAATGGGTTACCATCGAAAACATAGCCTGAAAAAAGCAATGCTTACCCTAATAATATTCCAATGACTGAATAAAAAATTCTAAGGACATACATTTTATCCTGCAGAGGAGTTGCTGCTTACACCTCGTGACAGTGCGTCTTCATGTGCTTCATATGCGCTTTTTGCTATAGACCAGGTTTTTCTTGGTCAGTGGTGTAATGCTTTTTAGATAGTGTAAGATAGTGATTTTTGGTGAAAACCTCGAGTGTACGATAGGAAAATAGGGCCCAACGTCTGTCTCTAAGATTTGCAGTCAGATGGAACTTTGTTTGCCTGGCCACAATACAGAGGCATACATGCACACATTGCATGCAATGGTAACCAAAATAATAAAATCACCAAAAACACTCTCATAGCTGTAAGATAAGAGTAAAAAGTAAGCTGATCTTTTCCTTTGTCTTCATATTTCTCTCTTCCACAAACACACACACACACACACACCAACACACACTCTTGGCTCTACTATTGAATCTGTCGATCGATTAGCCAATCAAAGCAGGAGAGGGCAGATTAACTGTGGCGCTGTGGTATGCAAGCACACTCATGGCCTGAGACACACACCCCAACAAACCCCATAGACAGTCCATAGATGGATGGGTCCAATAGCAGAACACAATCCATGAACACACAAATATAAGCCTACTCAAAGCACCACACCTCACACCACACCTCACAAACACAAAGGCACACACACACACACAAATACAAACACAAACACACTTGTGAATAATTTGCTTGGGGAGGGGGTCGACAGAAAGTAGAACTTAATCAGGAATGATGGAATCGATTGTCTTACTTCAGCTGGTTTCTCCTCTTTAAAATTCCAACATCAGTAACAAATTGATTGTTGGATAATGGTAGGCAGTCTGAGCTCCTCAAGTGTGTCTGGCTAGTCAGTAATAATTGCCTCTAAGCTACATTGGTTTGGTTTGGTCCTGATGCAACAAAAAGAAGCCACAGCAGCATCTTCACAATCACAGTCATGAAAGAGACATAGTGAACACAGTAACATTGGCTACAATAACTTCTGCATGAGGGACTTTCAATTGTTTCCCGATAACCAGTAACTGTAAGTAGACTGTCATTTGTGCATGCAGTCATCGTGTACACTGTGTTTCAGACTCGGCTATATGTGCAGCCATGCAAGAATCATGTTTTCTAGCAAGATGTCATTGCTGGAGAGAGAGGAAAAGGCATTGTTGCTCATGGAGAATCTCGTCACAGCGATGCGTAACAACAGAACACATGCAAACACTGCCACATTCACACACACACGCGCGCACGTACACACTCACACACACAAACACACAGATGCATGCACACACACACGCATGCAAACACTGCCACATCCACACACTGCCACAGACACGCACACATACACACATGTGCACACACACACAGAGAGAGAGAGAGAGAGAGAGAGAGAGAGAGCGACAATGAATTCTGACTGCGTTTGTTTATTCAGTATCAGGATTTCAAATTTGCATACACTTGTTTCCATTCATTGTATGCTCCTGAGCCCCTCGGGCACCGTGCGGATTGTGCTCACGCAGTTCACAGCGCGGCTTTGTTTTTCCAAGACCCCGGCTCCACTCTCCTCTGCCTTGGAAGCCTGAAAACAAAACACAACTTTGAATCCAGGCAATTAAAAATAAGGGAGCCAGCGAATGAGCAAACCTTGTCAAAGCCACTCATGTAGTCGGCGCAGCGCTTGAAGATCTGATTTGCATAGCCGTCTGTAATTTTGGCTTTCGACAGAGACAAAGACTGCGTAATTGGCAGTCTATCTGGATGCTAATGAGACTGAGAGAGAGAGAGAGGCGCTCGCACGTTCCTGACACTGGTACCAGGTCCCTACTTGACAGGAGGATGCAGACGCACATGGACACACACACACACACACACACACACACACACAGCACAACACATGAGGAAAAGAGCATACGGTACACACACACACACACAGCACAAAACATGAGGAACAGCATACGGTATACACACACACACACACAGACAAATACACACATACACAGAAACCTTGCCAGTCTTGCCAGTGACAACATCGCTTCATGAATAATGCAGTGATCAATTATGCCATATTAGATGGAAACAAAACATTGCGTTTTGCAGACATGAGTTGAGTGTCAGAGCTGAGGAGTTGGGCCAGTGCTAGGTTTTCAACAGTGTGTTCAGTTAAAATTTAATGGAGCGGGCGCGCACGCTCTCCTCTAATATCACTCTGTCCCATTCCTCTTTTCCAACACGCCCAAGACCAATGGCGCCGTCAGGTCCCTTCAGCTGCGGAACCATCATCAGAGAGCTGAGTGGCAACAATCTTATTTTATTAGCAGAATGCTGCAGATATGTATTTTGGCCTGGGTGTATTTGTGTCAGCTGAGCACAGAGGGTTCTGGGACAGAGGGCTTCAGAGAGAATGCCTTAATCCCAGTCCTTTGCACAGATTTTTCCCGGAGCTCAGAATGCAGTGACTACCAAGCATGCAAAATGGCTCCCGGTTAGGCTTTAGTGACACTGCTGTTGCCGGTCCAGCTGATGAAAGCCCTCCAGACAAACACACACACACACACACACACACACACATACACACAGACATACACACCTTCCTTTCATGTCAACTCTGCAAAAGGCTTCCTGGGTTAGCTTCACCACATGCTGCAGGTAGAGAGCTAACAGAGAGAGAGAGAGAAAGGGGGAGAGAGAGAGAGAGATAGAGAGAAAGAGAGAGGTAGACACAGTGAAAAAGAGACATGGAGACATCCCTGGGCACTACCAGGCTGTCCCTGCCATCTGTGCCATGGGTAGACACTGTACCAGGGCTAAAATAAGCAATCATGCCCATGTCTGTCTTCATGGTCACTGATCTCTCTTTCTGTTGCGCACACACACACACACACACACACACACTCATACACACACACATATATATATATATATATATATATACACACACACACAGACACACACACACACACACACACTGCCCCAGAGGCAAGTTCAGCTCAGTGACTCAAATCATCAGAGTGGTGCCAAATGCCCTAAAGTCATATTCAAAGAAGTGGCCGTGTAATGTGAGCTTCACAGTGCCATCTCTCTCAGCACTAAAGCACATCAGGTAGCAGACAGTCCTCACCAGTCACACTCAATACTACACATACTCCAAGTGCTTCAATTTCACATCTGTCATCACAAGCTGAGGTGATGTGCCTTTCTTATTGTACAGTACAGAGACTGATCAAAAGCAAATGGGACTGATATCTTGCCTCCCACTTGCATCAACTGTATAAAAAACAACAACAACACACATTTAAAGGATAGTGTATGATATTTCTGATACAGGTGTGGAGTAGTTGCACCATTTAACATGTATATTCATGCAGCTGTTTGAATCTCATCCACTCCAGTGCAGAATGAGGCAGAAGCTGAATCTCATGATTTCCTATGCCTGTTATTGTGCACAGAAGAGAAACAGCAGAGACAGAGGTGTGAGTGTGTGTGTGTGGGGGGGGGGGGGCTTTTTGTAGTCTCACTCACAGCAATCAAAGAGTTTGCTGGGAAAGTGAGAGTCAATAGAATTGATGCTAATTTGTATACAGCAGGTGACTTGGCGACGAGCACCCTACTGTGATCAGTCATTGTTCTGGGTAGAGCAGGGAGCTGACAGAGTGAACCTTCCTAAAAGGGGTTTGTCTGTGAATGTGTGTGTATGCGTGCGCATGCAGCAGAAAGAGAGACATACAGAAAGGCAATCAGAGCGTAATTGAGGGAATAATTGTTTAGCCAGAGCACAGCTTTGGAAAATATATTGAACTCTATGAGAATGTGTATTGAGCTCTTTACATTTAATACACCAATCCGTCTATTCATACATGACGAATAGAAATTAAGCACTGGAACAGCATTGACTGCTTAACCTGCTCATACACTGGCTCTGTGGTTGACTGGCTCATATATTGTTGCTCCACGGTATACATACAGTACACACAAGGTATAGCTCTATAAAGCATCTATCAAGACCTCCCAAACTCTGTGCTTCTTGTTACCCATCCTACATTGAGTGATATGCACTGGATAGAGACACAGTGAGAGTGGTTTGACCTTCCCTAGGTGGCTACACTTCCAATCCATCAGTGGCCATCTGAGGGCATCCCCCGGGATGGAAGGCTGTGTGTGCCCACATTTCATGGGAGCACATCTGTGTGAGAGGGAGCAGGTGCCTTGGCCTGAATTGCTGCTTATTTTCATTCACGGACACACAGATAAACAGAGAGAGAGAGAGAGACACACACACACACACACACACACACACACACACACACACATAGCATCAGTGGGTATGAGCAGTAAATAGGTCTGACAGCACTTATCCCAGCAGGCGTAACGGTCAGAATAGAACTGTCTCCTCGCATTCTCAAATATACCTTTCTCTGCCTCACTGCCAGAACAAGCTTCTGGGAGACCCATCTCCCTCTCCCTCTCCCTTTCTGTCCTTTTATGTTTCTCCCTCTCCCCATCTCTCTTTCTATCTATCCCTAACACACACGCACACACACACACATCCACTCACCCACACATCCACTCACACCCACCCAAACACACATCCACTCACATCCACACACACATCCACTTACACCCCCACACACACACACACACATTCACTTACATCCACCCACACACACACACATCCACTCACACCCACACAAACAAATTACTTTCACTCTTCCATCACACCACTCTAATTTCATCTTTCACTCTATTTTACTTTGTTTCATTCCTCTTTTTTATGTGTGTGTGTGTGTGTGTCCAACAGTGGCATGTGATCATAGGTTTTGTCCACGTTTATCAAAGTCCTTTCCTGCACTGCCTGGGCCGAAGTCACAGGGCCATAATGCTTTCATAATTGTGATGCACCAGGTATTTCAACAGAAGAGAGCTGATGATGTCACAGCCCCAAGTACCCAAACCTCATGCTGTCATCAGTCCAAATCACATTCACCGCCCAGCGACCTAGAAAACAGCAGAGACTCAAAAAACACATAACAGGCTTAACAAATTCCTCTCTTCTTCGTCTTCTCTCTCTCTCTCTGTTTCCTATTTTCCCAGCTTGTAGGAGTTTATTTCACCCCCCCTCCATCCCTGCCACACACACACACACCATTTTATAGGTACTCTGAGCCTATTCTCCCTTTTTCTCTTTCCCCCTTCTCTCTCCCTGTCTCTCTAATCGATATGCCAGTGAGCCTTTCTCCCATGATGAATAGCAAGATGGCAAGAGGGATGGGCGGAATATTAAAAGATCCATCCCTGGGCTCAGGAGATTGGACACAGAGATTTGGAGGCCCTGGTTGCCATTCCATTTGATCCGTCAACAATTCAATTTTTACTCTAACATACCACCCCATTCACACACGCACACACACACACACACACACACACACACACACAGAGACACAAACACACACACCAGTCACACACACACACACACACACACAATCACTCCAATTTATTTAGAGTGATAAAAGTGTGTGTGTGTGTGTGTCATTTTCAGGTTGACCAAAAAGGGTTTTAAAAATTGTATGCAAATAAAAAAGAGAAACAAAAGAAGGCTTCCACTTCCGCTTCCAAGAAAGAAGGAAAGAAATAAACAAACAACAAAAAAGGCTCTTTGGTCATCTGCTGATGTGAATGCCTATTCTCTATCACCTTTGAAGACTCCCCAAAGCAAGGCCCTATTCAGAGCAGCCATTTTGTACAGCACCTCAATAATTCATTATGCTGCCATCCTGTCGCAAATGGTTTGTCACCCTAGCAACAGGCTCAGCGATCTGAAACTCTTCTGCAACTCCATGGATTGGCATGGATACACAATGATGGTAATTGAGGAGAATACAGGACATGTGTGGCTTGTGTGGAAAATAGCATGACCTAGCAAATGGCTAACAACATGATTTCTTTCGCACTTCCTTTGTAACTTTCTCTCTGTCTCTATCCTCATACTCTCATGTCAAGGATGTGTTATGCCTGCATGATGTGTGAGATTGTGTTAGGAACAGGTTGAATATGAGATGTAATACTTCAATAACCAAAGTGTTTGAGTGGAACATTACACAAGCTAGCAAATGGCTAACAACATAATTGCTTTCACACTTGCTCTCGCTCTCTCCATCCTCCCTTTTCTCCCATCAAATGATGTTCTTTGCATAATTGTAACTATTTTTCACCTTCTAATGGAACCTTTACTTCATTGGCAGACATCCCAACCTGCAAAAAAAACGTTAGCCTACTTAAATACAGATTAATATGTTCAATAATGTCTAGTCAGTACACCAAATAAAGAAGGCCTAGATAGAAATTGTGAAAATAAAATATGTAGATTTTGGTAGTTTTGGCCTTTTCATGTAGCCTTGGCAACTAGCCATCTAGTATAGGCCTGAATAATATGCACATGAATTGACACTTGTTAAACTCACCGCAACATGTGTTTTGCAATCATTTAACCCGCCATGGGCAATGCTAAAGTAACTGTTACAAACAGTGCAGTGTGCAAGACTAGGCCTATCATTATTTTTTACTCTTATGAGACAATAGCCTACACTTTCAAATGGGTCTTACATTTTCCTTTTTTTGAGGCACTGACTCTGCCATGACGCTCCTGTTCCTATACACTGAACTGATTAATTAAGTTCAGGAGAAAAGAGATAAAAGCCCGCCTACACTGAAAACTGATTGGTTGATTTAGCGAAACAGGCCAATCGGGATGCTCTCTGTCTTGGATGCGCTCAGGCACACACGCACCACCCCTCTCTCTCTCTCCCGTCGTGTGCGCGCTATACTCAGATGCACACGCGGTCTCGCATGCGCGCTCTTGATCGCTCACTATAGATTCCGGGAGATTTTGCCTAATTTGCGGGCGTCAGGGAACCGCTATCAATATGCGTGGGTCTGGGATGTCTGCATTGGCAGCTGTATGTAACAACTATAGACCGGTTTCAGGTCCCTAACAACCGTCGTTAAGGACGAACTCGGAGGACAAGCAAACCCAGAGCCGTATAGCAATACATTGAAAGAAAGACGCAAGGTGCTTGAAAATTGTTAACTTTTGGCAGAGAAAAGCGGACGGAAATTCCCCTGTGTGGTACAGGAGACATTTCATTTTTTTGTGATGTGTCCATTCAAAGCTAAAAATGTTTAAAACGCCAATAAAGTAGGCAGGCCTAGGTGCTAGACATTTGGATACGAAGCATGCATTTTGAAGCTACGAAGTTATGCCACAAATGTTATCTTTATGCTCAAATGTTGGTATATGTTGTGTATTGCACTTTCACAACATACATCAATTTAACACAGGAGTAAAGTTAACCATCGTCTTTATTGGATTTTTGTTATAGAAACGTTACATTGCATTTGTTACACTGCCAAAGGTCTACTGCTCTAGTTCAGTGTATCAATGCGCCGCTCAGTACTACCTCAAAGGTATCATGCGCATAACATAAAAGTAGTCTCATGAACTTTAACTAAAAGTAGTTCCCATAACCAGTATTTATGTGAACATAACAGTATACAGGAGACATTTCAGTTTTTTGTGAGGAGTTTTCAAAACTAAAATGTTTAAAACTCTAAGAAAATATTGCTGTCTTCAAAGAATAAGCATAGGCTACATGTTAGTAGACATTTGGATACGAAGCATGTGTTACAAAGTTATGCCACAAATTGTATCTTCATGCACAAGAGGGAAAAAAACTGAAACAGTTGACGGTGTAGCCCCACATAGCCCTCTGTGACGTCGTGTGCCCTCTCCAAGCCCTCTGCCGTCGTCTGACGTGCACCCCCAAAAATTGTAACCTCGCATTGAGGCGACACAGACTGCAAGGACTGTGATTGGTCAACTCGCCCTGTATATTGAGCCGGCTGCTTCAAGCAAGCTACTGTGGGGATTAGCAACGTGCTAGTTCACTGATACAAGCTTTGCAAATAAACTCAGACATATTTTCTGGTTATAATAACTAGGTCATCGGAATATACAGAAAAGGCCAAACAAATAAAATTAATATATCAGCACGGCAGTCTATGGAGTTCACCATTTGTTTAGGTGGTGAGCAACGATAGGAGACAGATAGGAGACAGAGCAACGACAGGAGACAGAACCTTGAAAGGAGCACGCCGGCATCGAGGCACCAACGTAGTCACTGCGTGGAGTTGACGCAGAAGCATAAAACAGACTTTATTTATCAAAGTCAGTACAGCACTCTGGGGAATACAATTGCCCAACCCTGAGCAGTCTGGTTTCAAGAGCGGTCATTCTACCAAAACCTTTTTTTTTTTATTTGTGACTGAAGCATTGAGAGTAGCTAGAAGCTCTGCTCAGTCATCAGTTTTAACTTTATTTGATGAATCCGCAGCCTTTAGCCATGTAAACCATGCCATGACACATTGATGCCTTTTTTGCAATCTCTGGCGACTTCAATCACATAACACTGGATTCCACACTCATGCATTTCTACCAGTGTGTTGACTACCCTACAAGGAAAAACAGGAAAATAGACCTCATGAATGCAAACGTGAGGGATGCATAAAGTGCCACCCCCCTCCCCCCACTGGGAAAGTCAGACCACAACCTCATTCATCTTCAGCCAATGTACAAGCCCAAAGTACAGAGGCTACCGGTTGCCACGCGTACCTTCAGGAAGTGGACCCCTAAAGCGGACGAGGCTCTGAGAGACTGCTTCGAGTGCACTGACTGGAGTGTGTTACAAAATGGAGAGGACTTAGAGGTCACACAGTGCACAACTGACTACCTGAACTTCAGTATGGACATTGTTGTTCCCACCAGAACTGTACGCTTCTTTCCTAACAACAAGCCTTGGATAACCAGCAATGTCAAGACCCTTCTCAATAGGAAAAAGATGGCGTTCAGAGAGGGGGACATGGCAGAGCTGAGGCGCGTACAGGGAGAAGTCAAGCTGAAAGTGGCTAAGGAGGACTACAGAAGGAAGGTGGAACAGAAGTTGCAGGAGAACAACATGAAGGAGGTATGGGATGGAATGAAGACCATCACTGGCCTTAAGAAGAGCAGCATCTCTGTGGAAGGAGACCTGGACAGGGCGAACCAGCTGAACCACTTCTACAACAACAGGTTTGACTGCCCTGCTCCAGCTCCAACAGCAGTGGTCTGTCCACCACCCCCTGCTGACTCAGACACTGCTCTTGCTTGCTATCCTGCTCAACCCACACCTCCACCCTCACTCTCAGTGCAACACTTACCCCCATCATCACAGGCTATCGCACCCATCCCCCACATGTTGACAATGGCTTCAGTCAACAGCCATCAGTCTCCAGCCAATGTGACAATGGCTTCAGTCAGCAGCCATCAGACTCCAGCCACCCGACAACCCCCTCAGACGCACCCCCCCCCCCCCCCCTCCTTTCCCCCATCATCACGGCATGGCAGGTCAATGGACAGCTGAAGAAACTCCGACCTAGGAAGGCAGCTGGGCCGGACAGACTGTGTCCAAGGCTGCTCAAGGTCTGTGCTGCTGAACTGGGGGAGCCACTGAAGCACATTTTCAACCTGAGTCTCCGTCTCGGACGAGTACCAACACTGTGGAAGAGATCATGTCTCACCCCCGTCCCAAAAAAGCCGCACTCTAGTGAGCTAAATGATTACAGGCCTTTGGCTCTAACATCACATGTGATGAAGACAATGGAGCGACTGGTCCTGCGCATACTCAGACCCCAGGTATGCCATGCACTAGACCCGCTACAGTTTGCATACCAGGAGAAAGTGGGCGTGGACGATGCCATCACTTATCTCCTACACAGGACACATTCTCACCTAGACAAGGGGAAAAGTGCTGTGAGAATCATGTTCTTTGATTTCTCAAGTGCTTTTAACACCATCCAACCCCTCAGACTGAGAGACAAGCTCTTGCAGATGGGTGTGAACGCTCACCTGGTATCCTGGATTACAGATTACCTGACCAAGTGGCCACACTTTGTGAGACTGAAGAACTGTCTCTCTGACACTGTGATCAGCAGCACCGGAGCTCCACAGGGAACTGTGCTCTCGCCAGTCCTGTTTACCCTGTACACATCTGACTTCTGTTACAACACCGAGTCATGCCACATGCAGAAGTTCTCTGATGATACTGCAATTGTGGGGTGTATCAGGGACGAACAAGAGGAGGAGTACAGGAGCCTGGTGGAGGACTATGTGCAATGGTGCAAACTCAACCACCTTCAACTCAACACTTCAAAGACCAAGGAGATGGTGGTGGATTTCTGCAGGTCAAAGGCCACTCTGCTACCAGTCTCCATTGATGGGGTCAATGTGGAGGTGGTAAACACCTACAAGTATCTGGGCTTACAACTGGACAATAAACTGGACTGACCAGCCAATACTGAAGCACTCTACAAGAAAGGGCAGAACACTGTACTTCCTGAGGAGGCTGCAGTCCTTTAATGTCTGCAGTAAGCTCCTCAGGATGTTCTACCAGTCTGTTGTTGCCAGCGTCCTCTTCCATGCTGTGGAATGCTGTGGAGGAAACACAAAGAAGAAGGATGCTGGGTGACTAGATAGGCTGGTAAGAAAAGCTGGCTCTGTCGTGGGAGCTGAACTGGAGTGCATCACTTGCTTGACAAAAGGACCCTGAACAAACTGATCAGAATCTTGGACAATGAATGTCATCCATTCCACAGTACTACTTAAGTGATTTGTACTACCTATTCCTTGCAACTGGCTTAATTCACATGTCCGTATCCAGAGTAGTTTCTGGTATTTTAGCGACTCTAGAGCTGCCCCTAAATATTTTTATTTGATCTTGCCATTATTTCTAATGGCTTGAGCCTTTCTCCCTGGACACGGTAAATGTGCCTTTGTTTTGGAGTCAAAGGACTAGCAACAAGCGAAGACAATCTCCAAAGAGCAATACTGACCAGGTATTGTTTCACCATTCTCGCAAGATGTCTGTGACTCTCCGTCAGCCAAATTGTAAGGCTGTTTTTCTGCCTGTGAGGCGCTGCCAGCTATGGTAGGTGTATCATTCTCCCTATTGCATGTTCGTTTATCACAAAAATGGCTTCATAACGTTTATGTTAAGTTAAAAACCTTGCATTGTGCCGCTTTAAGTGTATGTAGTAAGCGCAGAATTCGGGTCCACAGAATAACAAACCCGCACCCTAACCTGCATCAGGTCCATTGGTGTGGTGTTACGTTGTTCCACCTGTAGGGGGAGTAGAACGGTGCTTGTGCTGTTTTTGTGTTCTATCTCTGCAGGTAGCTGTGCGTGCGCTGATTCAGGGGGCTGGTCCTCCTGCTATATAAGCCGCCTCCAATCCATCCTGTCGGCCTCTCCCATCCCCCTCGCGGCACTTCCTCGTTACTGGGCGCTTTGTCGAGACGTGCTTTCGTCGGCACTTTGTTATTTGTGTTAAAGGACCAGTATGTAGGAAATAATGGAAAATAAATGGTAACCATTCCAAAAATGATCACCATATGTTGTCAGAGAGTAAGGAAACACGATGAATTGAAGTAATGGCTTATTTGACAACATTCATATAACCTGTAAAACCCTGTAAAACCCATGAAAAAAATGAGTTACGGGGCGGAATCTCTTGGAATTTTCGTTTATGTTTTGAACGATTAATTCTAGAATAGCGTATTGATGATGGGCTGGCGAGTCCTCCTATTTATGTTGCCAAATTAGCAAAGGCCAACTTGCTGTCAGTTGTAGTCATGAACGCCTACGAGAGGCAGGCAAATTTCCAAAATTAAAACAAAAAAACAAATTAAGTGGACATCGGAGGAGTTTATTGATATGGCGACGTCTTTGTCAAACAAAGAATATCAAGTCTGATGCAGAGCTGGCCATATTTCTCCACGACAGGTAGCCTAGGCTAAACTTCATCTGCATCACTAACTTCAGCTAAATATGTTACGCTGGTTAGAGAGGTATTTTTTGTTTTCACTGTTTCGTAATGTGTGGTTCCTGGTTGGAGAAACGTTAAAGCAGCTGCAGGTCAACTAACTTTATTAGCTAAGTCTTAAACATCTGGCAACCCAGAAGAGGCTCGCGTCTGTAGTCTTGAGAACGTTCACCAGTGTTTTGATTTTGGCCTACAGAACGTTCGGTAACAATCCTACAAATCGCTCCTTTAACACTTATTTGTAGAGTTAATCACATGGCTTAATTTATTTAATTCATAGTATACTTTATGGTACTTCCGTTGGCGGTGACTTGGTGACTGGTTTGACACTTTTGTAGTATAGGTTTAGTTAGAGTAGGGAAGGAAGAGACGGGAAGACTCACAAACTTTTCTGTATTTTGTTTTCAAACGCGAGCAGAAAGTTAGCATAATTTAAGTCATTAAGTCCAAGGGTTTTCTTTTACATTTTTGTATTATTTTCACCTCCACGTTATTCCGTCTGTCTGGGAGCTTTACTTTATTACATTTGTTAACTTTACACTACGTCGACTCTATGGCTTTTCATATGTTATGTTGAACCATTCTTTATGATTTATGGTCACGTAACATGTGGTATTTAGCAGACAGCTATCTGAATGTAACACCAATGTCATGGAAACACAGTGTACTAGTTGCAATCTATTTCTATTTTATTTCTATTTTATTTGGATCCCCATTAGCTGATGCAGAAAACATCAGCTACTCTTTCTGGGGTCCACACACAACATATAACAAACAAGAAACCAACAACAGATATAAAAAACAGGAGAAGAGTAGATACTTTTCCTGGGGTCCACATACTACGTATAACAAACAGAAAAAAAAAATCAACATACAAGACAACAGATATGAAAACAAACAAATGAAAGACAGAAAAAGAATACATAACTAAACCATCAACACACAAAAACAGACAACAACAACAACAAAAGATAAGATGAAGTAAATGGAAAAAAATTAAATAAATGAGTAAACAAAAGTAAAATTCAGTAGTACATACTAGGATTCAGTGCAATCAGCCATGAGGTGTCTCTTTACTTGTTTTTTGAACCTAGTTTTATTCTGAATTTTTTATATATAATCTGGAAGGGAGTTCCATTCAACCATTGCTCTACATAGTACTGTGCGTTGCTTTGAGTTTGTTTTGATTGTTGGAATTGTGTAGTTACCACTAGTGGCATGTCTGGTAGGGTATGTGTGCACATTAGCACTAAGTGTGAGCTGCCTAAACAAACAGTCAGGTTTGTTTAATGTGTTAATGTTTTTTATAAGAGAAAGAAGGGATACTTCTCACATCAACTGTTAGCCAGGAGAGTTGGTCATGCATGTTATTTGTGTTGGCTCTCTGAGTGCATTTAACAGCAAGCCTAGCTGCTCTATTTTGTACCCGTTGAAGTTTCCCTAGATTCATTTTTGTGGTACCTGACCAGACCACCGAGCAGTAGTCTAGGTGTGACAGTACAAGGGTCTGCAGGACCTGTATGGTCAGATGAGGTGTTAAAAAAGAAGAGCATCTCTTGACTACAGATATATTCCTCCCCATCTTTTGCGCCAGTAAATCTATATGTCTTGACCATGATAATTTACAGTCTAAAGTTACCCCCAGAAGCTTTGTTTCTTGTACTTGCTCAACAGCAACATTGTTCAGTACCAGATTCAGCTGAGGTTTAGAGCTTAATGAGTGTTTTGTTCCAAATACAATGCTCTTAGTTTTCGATATGTTCAGGACAAGTTTGTTATCAAAGATCCATGTGAGAACCTCCTGCAACTCTTTGTTGAGGGCTGATGTGAGTTTCTCAACTGTTTGTGCAGCCATATAGAGTGTTGTATCATCTGCATACATAGACACACAGGCTTTTTTGCAAACAAGTGGGAGATCATTTGTAAAAATAGAGAAGAGCAGTGGTCCTAGTGAAGAGCCCTGCGGAATCCCACATTGTATATGCCGTGCCTTTGAGAGACTTCCATTAAAGAAAACTTTCTGTGTCCTATTGGTTAGGTAACTTTCGATCCATGCTATGGCAGATGGAGTAAAGCCAACACTTACGTTTTTTCAATAATAATCTGTGGTCAATCACATCAAAGGCAGCACTAAAGTCTAATAGTACTGCTCCTACAATATTCTGTTTATCAATGTTTTTTAACCAATCATCTGTCATTTGCGTGAGCGCTGTGGAGGTTGAGTGTCCTTCCCTGTAAGCATGCTGGTATATGCTTGACAAGTTGTTCAATGAGAAGTAGCATTGTATCTGATTAAATACAATTTTTTCCAGCAATTTGCTTAAAATAGGTAACAAGCTGTAACAAGCTGACAAGCAATCACTTACCCCTAATGGAAAACTCAATTGTCTACTCAGAGTTGGCATATCAAAAGATGTCAAAAACTCATCAAGAGTGTATTTTCTATAAGCTATTTTGAGAAGTCGTTCTATACACTAGATAAATTCATATAATTTGTTTTTCTTGTGAAAGTTGTTTTGTTTTGTTGAGATCCGAGTACCTCCAGAACTATGTTTATCATTAAAGCAAGTTTCTTTTATTATGATAATTTAAAATATACATTTTGATTATGGTAATGAATGGCTGTTAATGATATGAAAAGATTATTGAATGTTTTTCAATTAAATACCTCAAAACCGAGATGACAGAGAGATACAGGGAGAGATAATGTAGAATTAATTTAGAGTGGTGACACAACAGGGACTTATTATGAAAGAGTGAATCCTGACGAATTACGCTATGACTGTGTGAGATGTTGTCTCCTCTTTTTTTAAAGCACATACGAGTAGATCGTCAACAGCAATATTCCTAAATGGGTTAGCGTAATGTACTCTAATGTTACTTAATTGAGATAAATGCATAGATTACTGGTTTATTAACCCCTGAATCACAACATATATCAAGCCTGTTTCTTTAATGCTACTGGGAGAATCGTTGGAGCAGAAAACATTATTTCACCTGAGATTAACCATGAATCATTCACACACATGCACACACACACATAGAGAGAGAGAGAGAGAGAGAGAGAAAAAGAGAGAGAGACACACACACACACACACACTAAACTTTACACACACTGGCTTCACTGTCCCTGCATGATCATTTTTTGGTAATAGCAATGCAGGTCACATTCCACCTGAACCAACAATAGCACTACATATCCATTTCCTGGTCTCTCCACTGAGCAAGCGATTGCCTTTCCAATACTCCAATGGATCGTAATTATAGAGCTTCATCCCTTTGTCTTTGGATATCATCAAATTATGCAATTATGCATGACTGAGTCCCAGGAGCAGTGGAAAATTCAAATATTTAATCAAAACAGTTAACGTCAGACGGCACTGTCGGCACAGCACGCGTTCTCCAGGAGAGACCCAAGTATCCTCTCAGTTGCTGGCAGCCACAGAGTTCCGGTGATACACCTGCACGGCGAGGAAGCCGACAGCCCCAGAAATCCTGGCTTCTGCTGCTGCACCTGGCAAATCACACAAGCAATTAGGCAACGGCCTTGTTTGAAATTGCAGCTTCAGATCGGAGCCTGGGAGTGTGTTTGAAAAAGAGAGGAGAGATCAGATCCCAAAAGGTTAGGTCCGTTTCTCAGATGCTTTCCCCGTCTTTGGGATAATCAAGTAACAGGTGTGATGCGTCTGAACCTTAATTAAACCGGTACTTGAAAGGCTGCAGTGGGTGGGGGCTTGGCAGGGAGTGGAGGTGTGTATGTGTGTTCGGTGCGTGCGTGCGTGCATGCATGCGCGTGTGTGTGTGTGTGTGTGTGTTTAGAATGCATGGTTATAGAGTTTATTACAGTGATCATGTAAGATAAATACAACATCTGTTTTGATAAAAACTAGATGTACCGCATAGCGGTACAAAATATGACCGCCGCTCAGTCCTGTACATCCGTTCCGCGAAAATAAATAAATTTGTCTCCATCTTTTACTCCATCCCCCACTCTTGAAACTTTTGTATATGCTTGTTTGGCATGCCTGTGTGTGTGTGTGCGGCTGCACAGAAAGTAGCCTACTGGCGCTGAAAAGGTGAATAGATTGTAGAATAGCCAAAGAAGTTGTAGCATTGTTATAAAACCAATCACAAGTAGGGCAGTTCATCACAGTTCATCCATTGCAAATGGATAGATGAAAGGTCACTTACACCTGTAGGCTACATTGTATTTGGGAAAAGCAAAAGGTATTTTGTATTTATATTTTTATTTATTTATTTATTAATAAACAAAAACATCTCTGTCAGTTCCATGCCGTTTTCAACAGCTATCAAAAACAAAGGTAATTTTTGGATGGATGGATTTTTTGTGAATGTTTCTTCTTCTACATAAGATTTTAGTCATCTTTAGTTTATGTGATACTTTATTGTCAATGCACAAATTAAGTAACAGTAGTCTGAAACGAAATGCGGTTTTACATCTAACCAGTGGTGCAAATAACTGACATGTCCAAATGGGCCTTGATGAAATGCGTCGCTAGACTGTTCATACACATTTTAACGGGCCAAAGTTGCATCAAAAATGCATCAAGGAGTTATGACAAAACTGTAACTAACAAACTAGATCCTAATAGAAAGCTGTTAGCTTCCCTAAGCTACAGTACAGGTAGGCCTATAAGGTAGGCCTATTTACAACATAAATTGTCAATAGGCTATGCTGGCGACACAAATAAAATCTCCTTTGGAAACCAATGGCTTACGCCTTACAGTATAAAGCGGACTTTAACTGCCATATCGTGGCGAAAAGTTGTAATTAGGGCTGTCAAAATAACTGATTAATTTCGATTAATTAATTTGAGAAAAAATAACTGATTAAAGAAATTAGTGCAGATTAATCGATTCCGTATGACCTTTGACCCCGAGCCGTTCTAGTCAGTAAAAATTAGACTGTAAAATGAAGGAGAGAAGAAAACGTGTTGCCTGGATCATTGATTGGAACATTTACTTTTAAAAAATGGCCTGAAAATGTCTGCAGCAAGGAATTTGCATATCACCGGAGTTCATCAACTCTATAGTCGCACATCAATGCAAAGAAATAAGTGTTGACATTGAGGGGAGTGTTTTCATTTTCATTGTGTCCCTTAGGTTATATCTGTGGCCTGAAATGCCTTGTATGTGAAAAAAAAACTTCTTCCCGAAGCACATTTGAATTTATTTCCTCAGCATATTAGGTCATATCATAGATTATTATGGCAATTATTTGAACAGTGAAAATAATAACTAGAAAAGCATTTCCTGAAGGAAATACAGTGCATGAAAATACAAAAATATGATGTAAAATATCATACAGAGTAAAAACAAACTATATTGGTTGCTAGGTAGATGAGGTTTAATATAGTTGGAATGACTGAACAGTTAAATAGGTGGATAGTTTAAATCGTTAAATTATTTAGGTAGATAGTTGACAATAACTGACAGTTGGAATGACTCTAATGTTTGCTAGCAGTTATGCTAACTATGTTAACAAAGATAATAATGTTAACCAAGTTACTTAACTTAGTTAATTTAGCTAATGTTTTCTAGCAGTTTTTAAAAAAAATGTTAATAATGTTAATGCTGTTAACTATGCTAACAATGCTAACTATGTGACTTAGCTAACTTAGCTATTCATTTTGAGCAGTTATGCTAATAATGTTAACTAGCATGTTAACAATGTTAAAATGCTACCTATGCTAACCATGTGACTTAGCTAATAATTTTTAGTAGTTATGCTAACTAATATGCTAACATTGTTAACTATGCTAACCATATGACTTAGCTGACCTAGCTAATCATTTTAGTAGTTATGCTAACTAGCATGCTAACAATGCTAACCATGTGACTTAGCTAACTAGCTAATCATTTTTAGCAGTTTTGCTAAAAATGCTAACAATGCTAGCAATGCTAACATGCTAACTATGTTAACCATGCTAACTAGCTACAGTGGGTAGGAGTCATAGTT
This sequence comes from Alosa pseudoharengus, assembly GCF_046254945.1. Taxonomy (NCBI): domain Eukaryota; kingdom Metazoa; phylum Chordata; class Actinopteri; order Clupeiformes; family Clupeidae; genus Alosa; species Alosa pseudoharengus. The sequence goes on from NW_027468754.1 coordinate 96,021, forward strand.
GATGACAAGTAACAGTTACAATGGCTGAACAGTTAAAAAGTTCAGTAGTTTAAAGGGTTAAATTGTTTAACAGTGAAATATTGTAGTGAGGACTTTTACTTTTAAACAGTTTTTGGCAGAGGAAGCAGTTGAACAGGGTGTGTAGTCTTAATAGAGCCAGTTTGTATGCTTAAAGCCTGAGACGGGCAGGTGGCCAAAGCTGAAAAATACATAACCCACATGTCCTAGTAAGTAAGACCTACGTAACATAGTTTGAATGAAGTTTCTACGTTAAACGGTTGATGCTTCTACTTCCGGGAATTCGCCTGACCCCTTGCCATAGACTTGAATGGGGTCTGTGATGTCATAATAGAGCCAGCTGCGCTCGTTAAGTAGTTCTCAGAGCAGTTCCCAGGCTAATCAGAACACTGGCACCGGTGTCACCTGTGAGGAATTCAACTGTCTCAGCTTCTAAGCATACAATCTAGCTCTACCTGAACTACACATCCTGTTAAAGTGTTTCCTGTGTGTCAAAATAAAAGTCCCAGCCATATGCATTCAGCATTATATCTCCAGAACGGCTTGACGTACATGCTTAAAATTTGGTACGAGTGTTTTTATGGACTTAAAGATGAAGTGAGTTGAAGTTGGAGGTTGAAGTTCAAATGTCAAGGTCAAAAACACCTTTGAGTATGATATCTCAAGAATGCCATGTCACACAAGATTCAAATTTGGTTACTCCAAAAGCACCTTTGCAGGTATTACAATTACCCTACCAAACAGCTAGCAGCAAGCTCAACAGCCTCACCAACACCCTAACCAGCAGACTGCATCCCCTCGTGTAATTCCTCGGAATTGCATTTCTAGTTAACTTTAATGTCACTAATGTTGATTATTCAATGATTCATTTGAATTTAAATATTTAAAATACTTTCACAGCAAAAATTATATATATATATTTTTTTAAATCGATTGACAGCCATAGTTGTAATAAGATTCACGCAGCTCCATGAGTCAAGGAAAGCGTGAATGAAATAGCCACTTCTAAATGGGACCCACTACACAGTAGCTTAAGGTGTGTTGCTAAAGCAGCCATAATGAAATGAAGGTGTCATTGTTTGGATACTTCACACACACATGCTTTTTAATCTCACAGACTACAACTTCCAAGCTGGAATCAAAGCACATCGATTCCCCTCTCACACCCTGCACGCACTTAAAACAAATAAACAGGCGTCTCAGTCTCACGCATGTATAGGCAAAACTGTATCAGACCGGCGTAACGTTGGTAAATCTTCCATTGCACAGAATGATTTTTGTAGCATGTGCAACAAATGACAGTCGAAAGATACAATTACAGTGCTGCTATCAATTTGCTTGGTATAACCGCATTTATAGTTTTCTACAAATGCAATCAAATTGGCCTCCATCACTCAACCAACGCTAACAGTAACATTATTGTACCTAGGTCCAAGTAAAAACCAAGCATGTCCGATAAACATTCTCAGATTTATTTCGGTTTCATCAAGAAGAAATGGGAATTACATTTCATGTGAACATCGTCCTATCCTTATTAGACGTTCTCTGCGGTAAACTATAGTCCTTGTAGGAGGCGTCCATTGTTTTTCCAACCCACTTTTAACTTCCAAAAAAATTACGTCTCACTGCAACGATGCGCCATCTAGTGGACAAACGACTACGTATCGCCAATACTGGAAATGCAGCCATGATGATGATGATGAATATTTTTGGCTTTCTTTTAATCCTACTGAATTTGTAATTATGTATCGGCCGTTCTAATACAGATAGTATGTGCGTGCCTGTGTGTGTGTGCATGTGTATATGTGTGCACCGCCATCTACAGGCCAATGAGTGTACAGTCACTAAATGTACACATAACCTACATTTTTTTAGACCCCCCCATGGATGAAATTCTACGAAACTTGGCATACCCCCAGAGAATGCCAGGTCAATCATACACATACAATTTGGTGCAGTTCTGAACATCTTAACTGAAGATATGGGCGATTAAAGCAGAATGATATTGCATTTTCATTTTTTACCGGGGGGGGGTGCAAATCACAAACGAGTGATTATGGGCCAGGTTGATGTGGGCCCTTGAGACCAACATACCATAAAAGATTCTTTTGACAATCATTATATGACATGATCTTCCATAATAATGCCTCAGTAAAGTAACCTACGAGCAGTTTCTAAAGTGCACAATGTACATTCCTCTTGAATACATTATTGAAATATATTTGTGCGTAAATCACGCGAGTCCTTTTTTACGCACTTTTCAGTTACACACATTCTCCCATTCCCGCTTCTGTCACACCCACAGCACGCAAGTTTGAAATCAAGGCGACCTTATGAAAGAGGTGTGATTTATTTAAAATAAAACCAGACTGATCCACCACCTCGTTAATTTAGGTTGATATGAAAATATGAAATGTGGACTTTCTCATTGGTCTTCTGCCATTTCAATCCAGAAAGATCATAAACCAGTCTTTGATTTTGCAAGCAAGGTGAACTGAATAGAGAACGGCCTACAGTAAAATGATGTGTCATTATCACATAGCCTGACAAAGAATTGACTTAACGAAATTTAATTTTGTGCGTAGATTCATAACTTATTAAAACTCATTGTTGAGAAAGAACGTTTCAATGACAGCTGCTTCTCGTAGCCTTGTATCAAACAGAAAATCAGAGAATATAAACGATAATTTCTGCTTGACTATAGACTATAGTGATGACTTCACGTCAAGTGAAGGTACACAGTCGGTAAGCTCCAATATCCAAACAGGGTGATTATAACGTGGTTTCCCCTATTCAACAATGTAGCTTAATTGATAAGGTAATTCCACGTTGTGACACTGTATGGGAAAAAAACATGAAGCCATATCAGCATTGATACTGTAATGTTAATTTGTAATATTTTGTCTAAACTACATGTATTTAGAGCCAGGCCTACTGCCAACATCGAGCAATATGCTGTTTCACCTTGTAATGCCGCTCGACCTTAATACAGCCCTCAGAAGTGCTTAGCTGGAAAAGTGCTTAAAGGAGAATTCCGGTGTGAAGTGTGTTGGCTAAAGTGTGCTAACTAGCGCCAGATTTCGGAGTGCAGGGGACAAGCCGAGATGAGCTATGAGACATACGCTCACACTCGGCATCATGTTTCAACACACTTTAGGTCAATATCACACCGGAATTCTCCTTTAAGTCAGTGGCAGAATGCACGCAAGGGTTGTATACATAGAAGCACCCAGATCCTCCCAAAACACGTAACTGGTGCGTAAATGGCAGACTTACTGTAAGTGAACAACAAAATGTGCGCAGGCTGAAGAGCGCTTAGTTGTGCGCTTTTTTGGACTTACCCACCCTTATGGGAATTTGCCCATAATTTACTGAATAATATAATAGTAAACTCGCCAAAGAAAAAACAAATGGAACCCTTTGCTGGTCTGGTTTACATTTTAGACTGTTTGTCATTAGCGTGATCTATACTAGGACAAGCGCTAGTTTGTTTACACGGACAGCCCATAGAAAGCAAGCTGGCTGAACTTGATATAAGATGAAGAATAAAAGCATATGGCCTAAATATTTTGATATAGCCGAGTTTGGATTGTTTTCATCTAGAGGTGTAGTGAGTTTACATATGAAAAAGAAACGGATGATTTATGAAAGGTAGGCTAAACATTTGGCAGGAAAGTAACGTTAGCATATAGATGACGGATTAGCTAAGCAAGTCTGCAACCTTATTGCTATAGTATGCAATAACGTTACTTGCAAGCCCATGCAAGTTTCTTAATATAGTCTGGAGTGTGAACTTTAACTTAAGGCTACCCTGCATCTTGTCCTTTGTGTGAAATGTAGGCTAACGTTAGCCTCCGTAATCATGGATCAAGTCTCTTATAGAAATGATATGCTGAGAAATATGATAAAACACGTTAACGTTACTACCATATTTTACTTAGCCTACATGTAATTTTAGTTTTTCCTCTTGAGCATGAAGATAACATGTGTGTATAAGTATATATACTCTTTTGATCCCGTGAGGGAAATTTGGTCTCTGCATTTATCCCAATCCGTTAATTAGTGAAACACAGTCACCACACAGTGAACACACAGTGAAGTGAAGCACACACTAATCCCGGCGCAGTGAGCAGTGAGGGGTTAGGTGCCTTGCTCAAGGGCACTTCAACCGTGCCTACTGGTCAGGTTTCGAACCGGCAACCCTCCGGTTACAAGTCCGAAGCACTAACCAGTAGACCACAGCTGTGTGGCATAACTTTGTAACTTCATAATGCATTCTTCGTATATCCAAATGTCTAGCCTATTAATACTTAGTGAAGACAGAGCAATAGCCTACTTTATTGGCGTTTTAAACATTTTTAGCTTTGAACTTCACAAAAAAGTTAGATGTCTCCTCTACTGCACACGGGAAATTCAGTCTGTTTTTCTCTGCCAAAAGTTAACCATTTTCAAGCACCTTGCGTCTTTCTTTCAATATCTTGCTATACGGCTCTGGGTTTGCTTGTCCTCCGAGTTTGTCCTTAACGACGGTTGTTAGGGACCAAATACCGGACTATACTCTTGATTCATTATAATAGTGACTCTCAAAACATAGATTTTAGAATTCTATTTGTGTGTCCTTGTATTTCCTAGCCTACCACACTCCCCCTCCACGACACACGCACACACAAACACACACACACACACACGCATACATATACACACAAATACACACACACACACACGCATACTGTACATAAACACACAAATACATACATAGACACACACACACACACACACACACACACCTCCCTCACATCATTGTAATTCAAGGCCCCAATCTCCATCACCAACTACCACCATTTATCCAGAGTTTATTGCAGTATATGAATCAGGCCTCATTACCTCCCATGATCCTATTTGTTCTCAGTGGAGTTATATATATGGCCTCCTGTCTTCAGTGCTTGTCATAATTTACCATTGATTATCTCTGAAGTACAGAAATCTATGGGGAAATGAATAGGGGAGACAAACTGTAGGAAGACTATTGATCGCAGATGTGTAACATAAACAGTTTGACTCTTTTCTTATGTATGATATGCACTATGCGACCCAATGTCAATTTTCAGCACTGCGTCCCGGCTTGTGTCAAGATATTTATGTGGATTCTTGACTTTTGGGGCCAGAGGATGACACGAGATCAAGAGCTGACCTCTGATTCAGGGAAAAGGCTAGAAGCAGAATCAGATACTAACAAAGTTCAGAGAAGTCCCAAACTCCCCTACAATCTTTGTGAAGGGCAGTGAGATAGCAGAGCCTATCCAGTGGATCATTTTGGAGGAATGTTTGGACACAAGATAATTAACGTCTGCTTTGGAAAATAGAGGTGACCCTTCCTCAAGAATGTGTGTGAGTTAGATCATAACATTAGTTGGCACGAAACAGGGTTATCAGGGATATATGTTATTGTGTAACTCTGCTTTAAAATTGTTCACTATTTAAATAGAGAGAGATGTGGAATGTCCTGCAGGCAGAGAGTAGCATGATGTTAGCATGACCTTCAATACATGTCTAATGGGCTCAGTTTACTCTCATCTAGTCCTAGTACAGACTTGCATATTTAGAGAACCAAAATGCAGTGTTGTTAAGATCCAACAAAACTCTAGCTAAGTGCATTAATATGACATCATAATCTGGATCTGTGTCATCTCTTTATCAAAAAGAGAGAAAATAAAACTTAGTGAGATCTGTAAGTATTTGGACAGACACAAGTTTCATCATTTTGCTTCTATACACCACCACAATTAATCTGAAGTAAGGCAGCCAAGATGTGCTTGAAGTGAAGATTCCCAGCTTTATTTTTAGGGGTTGAAGAAAAATATCACATTAACAGTATAGGAATTACAGCCATTTTTATATTATCACCCGATGTTTTTTTGTGTTATTGCCCAGACATTATGCATTATCATTATAGTGATTATATTTCAATACTTGGAGGAAAATACTTTGCAGTCATTGACTGCTTTGAGTTTGGAAACCATAGACATCATGGGACACTGAGTTTGGTCCTGTGAGATGCTTTGCCAGGAGTTTACTGCAGCCTTTCAGCCTTTTTCAGTTTTTTTTTCAGTAAGTGAAAAGTATGTTCAATTGAGTTGAGGTCAGGTGACCGACCTGACTATAAAGAATATTCCATTTGCCTTGAGAAATGTTGCTGTATGTTCCGTGTACAGTATCAATCAGCTCTGTGAATCGCTATCCTTTCAACTTTGTAGCCTTTGGCTGAATTTAAGCAGCGAGTATAGCCTTATAGACTTCACATTTCATCTGGGTTCTTCTTTCAGCTGTCACATCATCAAATAACACCAGTGACCTTGTTCCACTGGCAGCCATACAGGCCCATGTACAATACCATGTTCAACAAATAATGCTTTGGGTCATGAGACATTTTTGTTTTCATTCTCCATGCTTCTCGCTTCCCATCACTCTGGTATCAGGGGATTTTGGTTTATTCTGTCCACAGAATCTTGACCCAGAATTAGGGAGGCGTTTATACTGTAGATGTTGTCTAGTGAAGTATAATCTGGACTCACTGTTGATTTGGTCACATGTAAAGTGCCTTCTACCAGGCTGATAGACATGGTTTGTTTTTTCAGTCTAATAATGGCCTCTTTGGAACACAGAGAAGTTCCAACAGCTACCAAATGCAACTGTTTGGAATGAACTCCAGATCTGCCTAATTTGTAATGGAATAACGAGAAAACAACACACAACTGGCCTTGTACCTGCTTATCAGTCAACTCTTCAATTCCATTTGAGCCTCAAAACGGGGTGACAATATGTAAAAATGGCTGCAATTTCTAAACGGTTAATGCCGGTGCATGCTTCAGGTTCATTGTGGTGGTGGACAGAGGTAAAATTACAAAGATTGTGTCACTGTCCAAATACTCATTGGCCTAACTGCACAGAGGTGCTGCACCCTAAAAGGTGAATTCTGGCATTTTTTCACATAGATCTGTTTCTTAAGGTCACCGAGAACTGTTGGTACAAAAAAAAAAACTAAAACAATCAGGGCTACCTTGCTCATGTTGCTGCAGCCACAGCTAGAGCCAGACAGCTACAGTGGTACACTCTGGAGGCATGTTCATGATCCCCCAGTGTTGGTCACTGGAGTCAGTAATGGCCTCTACACAGTAACAGCCTCTACACACAGCTGCGTGAGTTGCAGTGCTGGAGACGCATCCCATTCACTTTACATGGGCTTAGGTCATCCATTGCTGAACTGAATTGTGGGTCCGTTGCGTCGCGTTTCTCCCGTCACTCGCGTTGAGAAGTTCAGCTGTTGCTGCACCGACAGACGGCACCGGGCAATTAAGCCAATCGACGGACGGCACCAACCAATCAAATTACGGTTATACTTCAAGTAATTTGCATAGCTACCGTCGGGAACACCCACTGGCATGCGTTGACGGAACGCACAGAGGCGCACCTTGTCAATAGGCAAGGCAGGCAACTGCTTGGAGCCCCGAGCTGCTAGGAGGCCCCCCAGACCTGGTCTCAGCGCGTTTTCCAATGGGACAAGCGAGAATTTCGTCCATAGATCTTGAATGATTGAGTGATTTGGCGTGCTCCTGTCCTGTTGTACAGACAGTGCATCTGTGCATGTATGCTATGGACTTGGAGGATCTGTGTACAAAAGTGTTCAAAGAATCCGTATAGCCTACATATTTAGGCTACTGTGGTAAACGTCAATCGAGGGTGCATAGTGATGACGGATCAACATCGGAGTTTGGCATTGACTCAATGAAGTTATGGTGGGCTAATGTTAATTGGCAGAAAGATTGAACATGGTTTGCTACATCTATATGACAATAAACTTGAGCTAGCTAGCGACAGTTACAACTAGTTAAGCAAGGAGATGTTAATGTTATATTTGCATTAGGGCTGTCAGCCATAATGCGTCAATTGCGATGCGATTTGGCTAAGGACCAAGTATAACGCGTTGATTTTTTTCAATCGCGTGCCTTTAATCGCGATTCTCTTTTTGGCTGGTAATATTTTGACCCTTTGATGCACCGTTTCTTGTCCTCAAACTGACACAGACACTTTCTAATCTGCCTTCCTTCTGTAGTCATGAACACTAACACAGTTCTGAACTCTTTTTAAAAAAAACTCCCTGTCGGCTCAGTCGACATGGAATTAAAATATCACTGAAACACCTCAAATGTAGGCTACGACATGGGTCGGCAACAGGCAGCCAAAGCTGGCCCGCCTCTGAAATTATTTGGCACAGCCAAATTATGGCAGTCCAATTTGTTCAATCTTTTATTATACAATATCGATTTACATATAGCCTATGCTATTCACCAATTAAACTGCGAGTAGGTGCTTAAACAAATATGAGAAAGAACACCAGAACGCACTTTATCCTGCTAGCTGTGCATAGCCCTCAGCCAGCACTTCAATATTGCGCTTTTGTGCATCTGTTTGGAGCAGTTAGGCCACCTTGAAGGTGCCGCTGCGTTTTGTAGTGCGTTATGATAGTCTTTTCAAACAGCGACAGCGTTGTTGCATATCAGATACATAGTATCTAAGGTAAGGTAGGGTAAGATGTAAGGATGTAAGGTAGGGTAAGATGAATGCAACATTTTCTTTCCATTTCTCTTTATAGGCCCAGCTTTTCTCCCAGCTTCAACTCCTGTAGTTTGCTTCTCGCTTCTACTGTAAGCATTGTAACATTGTCAGGAGATGGGCCAACCAAGTAGCCTATTTAAGAATAAAAGTAAGATAGACTTTATCCAAAGAAGTAATTAGATGAAAACCAGGCTCCGTGTTAAACTGTCCATCAATGCCATTATTTTAGCCTAGTGCCTCATGTTGTAGTGCCCACATTTACTATTCACAATTTTGAAAGGGGAGATGAAAACAGAGTTCATCAATATAAATGAATGACTAATTTTGGGTAGGACCCCAATAAAACTTTATATTTTGTAAAAAGGTTTTTAATTAAAGTAATTTACTGTATTTTTTTAAGTTATTTATTATTTTTTCATTCTTTAGGCTACATTTATATTTTCAAAATAACAAGGTTTTTCATGTCAGATTATTTTTCAGCCTAACATATTGGTGATGAACCCTGGTTGGTAGGGCCCCCACAGACTCTGGGAACGCAACTGTGTGTATATACATTATCCCGCTTATTACACGGCTACTTGCCAAAACAAAATAATAAACTCCCTACAAGCCTACATAGCCTATCATATTTGTTACTGTTCATCGTGACATTTGCTGAGAAACAAATAGTTTGCAACAACACATGCTGAACTTGAATCAAACATTCTTTAAAACACAGCTGATCAACCATCTGCTTTCACTTTTGAATGAAGTTCTAGTCCTTGCGTAGTGATATGAAAGACGTATCAGAAGCACAAAACCTGTTGCCATTCACAGCGGTAATTATATGTTTGCAGCGGTAATTACATGAAAATATTTTGTCGTAGAACTTTGGGAAATCCCATTCAAGCCAATGGAGCGTTCTACTTGCCTTGTGAAGAGCCGTGTAATAATGAGGAGTTACTGTCATGATGGTTGGCCAAGGGAGAGATAAGTAAAGTTGTTAATTGAGAAGAAAATAGGAATGATGCTAAAGCTGTTAATTGAGAAGAAAACAGGAATGATGCTAAAGCTTTTAATTCAGAAGCTGACTTTCTTTTCTTTCTTTCTTGCTCTCATGTGAATGCAGTATGCCTCCGTCAGGTTTAAGGTCTTGTTTTGGCTTGACCTTAATCATGCACTGGTTAATGATAATTCACAAGTCAAAGTGCCGTCTGAACACAGCTGGCCGTAAACATATTTTTCTCTGGATATTTGCATATGGTGAATTTAGATATTTTCTTCCATTCAGTGTGCTTACTTCTTTTGCGGCCACATTTCTTCAGTACATTGTACAGGGTCAAGCTATGCCGTGGTGCTCTGTTGTCCGTGCACGGTTACCCCACAGGAACATGTGCTACCCACACATGCATAAAAACCTCTCTGGCCAAGAGGTTCTCCAACCCTATTTGTAGTTTCTCAAATCGAAATAAAAGATGAAACCTCAGTGCCCACACTGAACTCGAGGAGGGCCATGAGGGAGGGCTTGAACCGCTCTAAGGCCACAGGTTCATTTTGCAGGGGATGCATGCATTGTTAATATGCATATGTAGCTTCCCAGTGCTGCAGATGCCCTTTGGTGAAACCTCTGTGCAGAGGATTCTAAATGTAATTACAAGATTTCCCTACCTAATCTTATATTCAATTTTACATACACAAAATAGAGTCAAACTGTCAAACTGTACCCCATAGTGTCCAAATGTGTTGGTACAGCTCATTGAAAAAATGCTTAATTTCTTTATGAACAGTGATGGAATTGAAAACAATCTCCTGATGTATAGCTGCATGCCTTTGGTATGTAATAGAATAAAACAAAGACAATGTGAAAAGAGATCATTTGTTGTTTATTTTACAAAGATATCCTAAAATTACCTGGACAAAGTTTCTGGTACCCCTAAAATGATATTAATTTCTCTCTCTCTTGCACTCTCTCCCTCTCTCTCTTTTCTACAATACCTCTTTGGTATTGCATAGATGATGTGTGTACAGTATGTGTGTTGTGTATGTGTAAAGCCATGGTATTCTTCCTGCCATATCTCTCTCTCTCTCACTCACACACACACACACACACACACACACACACACACACACACACACACACACACACACACACACACACAGACCCCTAGGCAGCAGCCATATGCACAGCACTAAGGCCAGCTGATCATCAAACAGTGTGCAAGCAGAGGCACTGACACAGTGTTGACAGGGTATCACATAACACCTCCACATACGCCCACGAGCTGCTGATACTAGCAGGGACAAGGCCAAGATCTACCCGGGACCCACAGATATCCGCCCAGCCACAGACACCAGGACATTCACTTAATTACAGACACAGACATCCACCTGACACCTACTTCAAACGCAGATATCCACCCAGTCACAGACACATACATCTACTTGACTTAGTCCAGGCACACATACATCCAACCAGTCACAGACATCAACTTACTCACAGACACCCAGACATCTATCCCATCACAGACACCCACTTAATGAAAGATGCAGATATTCACCAAGTCACAGACACAGATACATCCACTTGACTTAGTCACAAGCATGTATACATCCAACCAGTCACGGACACACAGACATCAACTGAGTCACAGACACCCAGACATCCATCCAGTCACAGACACCCAGACATCCACCCATTCACAAACACCCAGATATCAACCAATATCCAGACATCTACTTAAATACAGACACAGACATCCACCCAGTTACAGTCATCTACCCAGTCACAGACACCCAGATATTCATCCAGTCACAGACTCCCAAACATTCCTTAATTACAGACACAGACATCCACCCAGGCACAAACATAAAGACTAGTCCCAAGCATTTTTATATCCACCCAGTCCCAGACACCCAGTTATCCACCTAATCACAAACACTTTTAAATTAATTTAATTACATACGCATACATCCACCAAGTCACTAACATACATAAATCCACACTGTCTCAGACAGACAGACTTCCATCCATTCACAAACATGCAGATGGTGATATATATAAGAGGTATAAAAACAAAGAAGCAAAACAGTTTTTACTCTCAGAGGAAAGGACTACTAAAAAAACATCAGGCAATGAGAGCATGTATGTGTATGCATGTGTGTGTATGTGTGTAAGAGAGAGTGAGAGAGAGAGAGAGAGAGAGAGAGAGCTTAGCAACAGCTGCTCTGCATTCACAACTCCAGTGCAAAACCAGCGCAGGACAGCGTGGTGCTGACACCCTACCCTTGTTGCGCATCGATTCCGACCGCAAAGTAGGCCAGCACGCTGATGGCTTGCCTGAGCTCAACGGCTCCTGCAGGAGTGACTGATCAAATGCATTCTTGAGAGTCATTTGAACTCTGTGTGGCAGGCCCGACATGCAATCTCACATAAGCCTAATGATGCCTCTTTTCATCCACCACATGAAGAACGGCTTCTGATAATCCTAGTGAATGATGACATACCACTGGATGTGTGTGTGTGTGTGTGTGTGTATTTATTTATTTTTAACTTTCATTTGTGTGCGCACCCGTATGGTTTTCAAAACATCTTCCCAAAGGATTGCATTTGGAAATTAGACAACTGGCTAACACAAATTTACGTAAGGGTTAATGGACAACACGGTGTTCAGTTCACAGAAATAAATGCACGTTTGAGGTTGAAATGTGAGAGAGAGTGAGAGAGACAGAGAGAGAAAGAGAGAGAGAGATGTGGGCATGCATATTGGTGCAAAATTGTGTAGGCCCACATTTTGATATTCATGTATGCTGATGTGTGTGGTGTGTTTGTGTGTATGTGTGTGTGTGAGAGAGAGAGTCTACAGATTAATTTTAGATCTATACTCGTCTCCACCCCCATCAATATCAGCCGTTTCCATTTCAAAGCAGGCTGTCACAATTAATGATACACTTTTTTCATTTGCAGATGACTGAGACGGAGTTTACAGTTGATAATGGAGGCATGCACCAGAGCTCTTAGGATTTAACTACAGACTATAAAAGCTCCCTGCCATGCATCATATGCATCAATATCAATATACAGTAAGTCATGGCTACGAGCTATGAATTTCTACATGAGAATGTTTGAATAAGGGTCCTTTGAGAGTCTCCAGCCAGGGAAAACAGCATTGTCTTACAAGCAGTTGGTGGGTATTTCAACATTATGGAGGTGCCCATCTCAGATTGGTCGGGAATCTGCAGTGCTGATTTAAATGGCTTCTATCTGTCTATCTCTTTCCTTCCCAGTGCTCTGTCATCGGGCTCCCCTCTTCTGTCCTGGGGTCTACTGGATGGGATTTCAAATACAGAATGAGGGAGAGAGATATAGTGAGAAAAAAAAGATATGCACAGTAAATTGGCTCTTAAATTGATACTTAACTCTGTGAATTCTAAAAGAGGCCCTGGCAGATGAATTCTTTATCGAATCCCACTGCAGGAATCCTTTCAGCTCCCCTCAAATTCAGTGCTCACCCTCCTTCCTACTTCTTTATCCTTTTCGCTCTTAATCTTCACTGCTTTTGATGAGTACCACCCCCATGGTTCTGCCACGGGTAGCCCACATGTGGGGTGCCTGATTTGAATTGGTTTCTACTTTCTCCAAAGTGATTTAACAGATTATAGGTTTTTTGTCCCTTTTTCCAGGACCGATAATGCTAAGAAGGTAACGACATCTGAATCTAGCAGAGACCGTCATAATACTTTATAATGAGGAAGGTGGTTCACAGTGCTAACTTTCCTCCAGGTTCAAACACTTGAAACAGCTATTCAAATCTACAATCAATTGTAGTTTCCAGAACTACAATTTATAAACAAATTATGCATTTTTGAAATATACATGATATTTTTAGAATTAATTATTGATATCAATCATAATTATAATAAGCCAAATTCCACACTCACTGAAAGGCCACAAACCATAATTACCAGTTATTCCTTATTCAATTTAAATTTAATATCACTTATAGAGCGCCAAAACATTGCACATGTCTAATGGCGCTTTACAGAGTGTTAAACTTCCTTATTCTTTTAAACAGGCTAGGGTTACATCTCTGCTAAAGAAAAGTACACTTAATCCAACTGAGGTGAAGAACTACAGACCTGTCTCCCTTCTTCCTTTCTTGTCAAAGGTTTTGGAGAAAGTGGTCTTCAAGCAAGTTTGTGACTTTCTTCATCAGAATAATCTACTAGACCCTATGCAGTCTGGTTTCAAGAGTGGTCATTCTACTGAAACTGCTCTTCTGTCTGTGACTGAAGCATTGAGAGTAGCTAAGTCCTCTGCTCAGTCATCAGTATTAATTCTACTAGATTTATCTGCAGCCTTTGATACTGTTAACCATGACATTCTCCTATCTATACTATCTGAACTGGGAATTTCTGGAAAAGCTCTTGACTGGTTTGAATCTTACCTTAAAGCGCGTTCTTTCAACGTGTCTTGGCAGGGACAGGTATCTAAGTCTCATGCCCTCACCACAGGTGTGCCTCAGGGATCAGTATTAGGACCCTTGCTTTTCTCTATTTACACCACTTCCTTAGGTGATACCATTCGCTCCCATGGATTTGACTATCACTGTTATGCAGACGACACTCAACTTTACCTGTCTTTCCCACCTGATGACTCTAGTGTTTCCCACCGGATTTCTGCATGCCTTAAGGATATTTCAGCCTGGATGAAAGATCGGCACCTTCAGCTTAATCTCTCAAAAACAGAGTTTTTGGTGTTTCCAGCTAAAACAGCTATTCCCCAACAGATTAACATCCAGCTTGACTCAACTTCACTGACCCCAACTAGATCGGCACGAAACTTGGGCGTTGTAATTGATGACCGACTTAACTTCTCTGAGCATATAGCTTCTATTGCAAAATCATGCCGGTTTATGCTTTACAACATTAGGAAGATCAGACCTTATCTGACACAAGATTCCACACAACTTCTTGTTCAGACCATGGTCATCTCTAAGCTGGACTATTGTAATTCACTATTAGCTGGCTTACCCGCTTGTGTAACAAGATCATTACAGCTGATTCAAAATGCTGGAGCACGCCTGGTCTTCAATCAGCCAAAGAGGACACATGTAACTCCTCTCCTAGTTACTCTCCATTGGCTCCCTATAGTAGCCAGAATTAAATTTAAATCTCTCACTTTGGCCTATAGGACACTAACTAGATCTGCTCCTAGTTATTTTAATTCAATAATCAAGCCTTACATGCCCAACCGCCCACTGCGGTCTTCTGGTGAGCGTATGTTGTGTCGACCAGTCATAAAAACTGGGTCTAATTCCAGACTCTTTTCTTCAGTGGTTCCATGTTGGTGGAATGAACTGCCAAGTGCTCTCCGTTCCTGTGGTAGTTTTGGGTCGTTTAAGAGGGGTCTAAAGACATTCCTATTCAACATATACTTAGTTGTTTAAGCGCTTATGTGTTATGGTTTATATAATGTTGTTTTTATTTTAATTGGGCTGTTAATTAATTTGACATTATTGTTTATTATTGATATTCTCCTTAATGTAGTCTTAGCATGTTATTGTTTTTATATTATTGATTGAATTGACATTATTGTTTTATTATTGCCTTTCCCCTTTTTTACATTGCTTTTTTTATTAGGCTATTGATTGAATTGATATTATTGTGTACTACAACTATTCTCCTTACTATATTTGACCTAGATTTTAATCTGTTCCCTGTTCATTTTTAAATATTATTATGTTGTTTTGTATTTATATGTCGCTTTGGACAAAGGCGTCTGCTAAATCCATAACCATAACCATAACCATAAACAATCAGAGAAGAGAAAGCCCATGAATAACTGGGACAAGGAAAAACTCCCTAGAATTGGAGATATATGTAGGAAGAAACCTCGAGCAGATCCATGACCCAAGGGCCTGACCCATCTGCCTAGGGTCAGTACAGAACAGTAAGGTCTGTTCACATGATAAATTAATAAGTTAGTTAGGTGTAGAGAAAAGAACATGGTGTTTAAAGCCACCTGAGGTGTATGTTACAAAGAAGTGGGATGGTTACATATCCAGTATAATGCATGAAGCTTATTTAGTGTCAGAAAGTTCAAATAGTCCAGTGTAGGAAATGAATTGTCCAAGGGGATTAGGTGTATCTTGTCACATAAAATCAATGCTCATTTCCCTCATTAGCAGGCTTTGTTTTGCTATTAGTATAGCTTTACTATCATTGCAGGGTATTCAGCTTTTTGCTTAGTTGCTGATGCTATTTGAATTTTAATTTGAACTTGAAGCCATAAACACACACACACACACATACACACACACACATATATATATATTTATATATATATTTATATATATATATTATAGAGAGAGAGAGAGAGAGAGAGAGAGAGGAAGAGAGAGAGAGAGAGAGAGAGAGAGAGAAATAAACTCACATGACAGACACAGAGCTTGTAAGAACGTTTGGACGTTTCGGAGAGGAGGGTCAGGGTGGAAGGGCAGAAAAGGAGTGACTCTCGCAGATGGGTGGAATTCTGTCATCCCCTAATTCATTCCAGCGTGTGAACTTGGACAGTAATTAAGTTGATTTGACTGCCAAGAGGATCCTCCCATGGAGAAGCAGGGAGGGAGATGGCGAGAGGAGAAAGAGAATGTTAAGTGGGAGGAGGCAAAGGGGAAACAGCACAGAAAAGGGCATATATGATCAGTAGGTCTGTGCAAATGAAAGTGTGTGTGAGAGAGAGAGAGAGAGAGAGAGAGAGAATTACAGAGATCAAGTTAGGGCACAAACATGGTGGAGTAGGATGGATGAAAAGCAGGAGGAAATGTCGTTGCGAGACTGGGCTCAGACTGTGCCAGCTGGTCGGGGAACACACACACATGCATCATCACGCTCATGGAGCAGACCTACCCTCCACTCCCAATTATAAATATCGCCAAGAACTCTCTCTCTCTCTGTGTGTATCTGTGTGTGTGTGTCCAAGGTCTGAGGACAGGCTATATTTCATTTGACCATTTAGAGAGTGTGTGCGCAAGTGAATTTGGTAGATTGTGTGCTTCAGGGAGTTGTCTGACTCTGTGTGTGTGTGTGTGTGTGTGTGTGTGTGTGTGTGTGTATGAGATAGATAAAGAGTGAGAGAGAGAGTGCTCAAGGGTGAGTGTGTGTGTGTGTGTGTGTTTGTGGTGGAGTGAGTGTTTCAGGGTCAGAGGATAAGCAAGGGTTTGCTGAACCACTGCATTGTTCTACATACTCAGCCACAGCATGTGGAATAATGCATGGCCAAACCTGTCTAGTGTCTAGTGTTCCCTGCCTTTGTGCGTTATGGATTCATGATTTCATTTCTTCCTCTGCTTTTGTGCTGCATTATCCATTTAAAAGACAGTCTGCCATCATCACAAATGGATGAAACCTACTTGGGTTCATTTCATCTATCATTGAGGATTGACATTTTTACAGTATCAGAGAGTGCCTTGCCACCAGTAGATGCTGTTCATTTCAATCGATGTGTTTGAAAAGCATGATAAATGTATGTCATCATTAGCTCACCTTAGTTTTCCTCTACCACAACAATGTCACTGCCTGTAGTCCTGCAAGTGGTTCATAGAAGATACAGAGGTCATAATACTGGTTCCAAAAACCGTTTAAAAAATCTAGTCTATATGTTGAATAAAAATGTGGATGTGAAATTACTCAGGCCAAAGACATCACTAACATTTAACTAAAACACGTAGCAGAGGTACAGTAGTAATTGCCTCACTGTTGTCTTCTTTGGCAGGGCTCAGGTGTAGTAACATCTTTTTTGGCAACTTGCACTGCATGATTTATGGCCGTTATCACCAGATAGACCCATTTCAGTGTGCCATAGACAGCAATTATTGCCAGATGTTATTTTCTGCAGATCTTGCATCTAATCCAGGAGATTTACTCAGTGCACACACACAAACCTAAACAAAGAAAAATGCTGCAGTTTTGAATTTGGTCAATGTTGCGCTAAAGGAGAACACTAGCAGGAAATGAGGGCATAGGGCATGGTGCTCCTTATCAGCCAATTAGTCTAGGCCAGTCAGCCACAAGGATTAGCTTGTAGATTTGTTGATGACACACAAGACAAATCTATGCACTAAAGAGTTTAGTCTAATAACCGGCAGAATAATCTGAAACTGGACAATGAAGACTGATTTGGGAGTGTTATTCCACCACGTGGCTAGTTTGACCCCTGTAGTGACCAGTGTGTTAGCATGCTGCAGAGGACTAGCCGCACTCCCACAGACTGAATAAAGCATGGAGAGCCCGAGTATATGCCAGGCCTCCTGCCTGTCTTTTCTCAATCAATTGGTCGATTAGTGAGGTGCGACAGCAAACTAAACACCAAGTGGCCTTCGGGGAGTAAAGATGCCCATTAAATGTGCTGTAAACAGCAGACAATAAGACAAACACAAGGATTAAAGTTCTCCGTCATAGGACGGATTTCCGTCAATTTGATTTTAGAAATGTCATATTTGAGATCGATGCAGATCCGATGAGAAAAAAAATAGGAGGGGGGGGGGACTGTCACCTTTGCTTTTCCTTTTTTAAGGCAACTACAAATATAAGGTAAATGTTTAAAGACCTAATGTTCTTGAGAACTTTCTGTGTCTCAATCCGTGACCGCTCAAGAAGATACGTCCTACGTCAGCCATGAGTTTCGCTTTGTATGTTGTAGCTACACACTTGTCTCGGGCGTTTGCTTAAAAAAAAGAACACGTATGGAGGACTATAACGGTCTAAAAGTTGGATTATAGTGACACAATCGAGACAGCTGATGAGGTTGGCCAATCCGTCTAACTTTTTTGGATATGATATTGTGAGCTCTATGTGCGAATTCGGAGGCTGTGTTCTTTCCGTGCATCAATGTAGACACTTACTATCGCGAACTCTTGTCAGGGGAGGTCATTCATTTTGGGTGTCACCTATGACTTGAACAGATAGCCTGCTATGCCACCCGATGTAGGCTACTATTATTGTTACAGTTTTTAATCAATGCAACTAACATTATGTGTAAAGCGACGCAATATAAACCGTAGCCTATTTATTATCCCGTCTGTTATGACATACAACAATGTTTTTCACAATTTGCGACGGAAGGTTTTGACTGAGCGTGTCGAGTAAGGGGGTCAGTCGTGTTTGTGACGCACAGACAGCCTTGTAGCCTATTTTGCTTAGGCCTCACTTTTAACGACAATAGGTTGTGAGTGTTTGTTGACAAAAAATAACCATACAATTAAAATAGTCAACTTAAAACTTTGCTATAAAATATTATTAATTTATAGCACAAAACCATAACCAGTGGGCCTACCAGAACCTCGCATATTAGCGTCATGATTTGTGTGCGTCTATTTGGCAAGGCCACTAGCTGTCATGGATGCGTTGTTGCTAAAGGAAGGCAGGTGTCAAAAGTTAAAAAATAAATGCAGATGGGCAGCTGTTGGAAACGGGGGAGAACTAACAAGCCATGGTGTAAAGAAATTGTGCCAGGAGTTTGCTTTTGCGCGGTTCGCTGCAAGAAAATTGTTTATGGATGCAATAGGAAAACGTTTTAGCACGCCACCAATCAGAAGACCGCCATAAGGTTAACGTTCGTGCACTTCAGGACATCTTCCCTACCTGGTGCAACTAGCCACCACGACAGAGGTAGGCTACGTTTATCTATGGCTAACCGTTTTTACGTTTAGAAAGTAGGCTACGCATGTTCTTTCATAGCGCAACACGACCTGTCCTTAACCATATCGCAACCTCTTGTCAACCTTATACAATCTGTTGCTGAAGACAAAAGCGCCGTCTCCAGATTGTCGTTACAAATGCGCAGACCTCCTGCATGAGCACACACAGTATTGCTGCTCATTGGAAAACTGAGTTGTCTGTAAAACTCAAAATTACCATGTTATCATTAAATGCGGATGGGGCAACAAATGGAAATATGAACAATATCTAGAATGTTCTGATTTGTTACTTTGATGAGGAAACTTGATTTTATAGATTTTACTTGGTGTTGAATTGCATATTAACAAGAAAAAAATCTCCCCTTTAAACACTTTTGGCCTGAAGTAATTAAATAAGAGTGTGTTAAAGCCTTTCTACAATATTGCTGCAGTAGAAAAGAACAGCAATGGCTAATCAGCAATGGTCAGGGATGGTACTAAAATATATTTTTGTTCATCAGGAAAACTTAATCTCAATCAAGAACACTCTCAATTCGCCTTATTCACATGGTGGCCATTGGCGGCTAAAACGAGGCT
Source organism: Alosa pseudoharengus (assembly GCF_046254945.1). NCBI lineage: Eukaryota > Metazoa > Chordata > Actinopteri > Clupeiformes > Clupeidae > Alosa > Alosa pseudoharengus. The sequence goes on from NW_027468754.1 coordinate 115,904, forward strand.
AGGGTACACAAACCATAGGATTGTTATGTTCTATGCATTCACCTGTAGGTGGCATTAATTATATAGTAAGTGTACCCTGTAGCCTCGTTTTGGTTTAAACAATGGCCGCTGTGTGAATAAGGCGAATACTCCCTTTACTTTGCTGTTTGCATCTTTTTGTACATTAAAAACCAATAGGTCGCGACCGCAAAAGGGGTGCTATCTCTATAGGTAGATATGAACAACGTATGACTTATGGCCTGAAAAAAGTTCAGTCAAACGATTTTTTTTCACTTTAATCCCTGCAAACAGCACATCCCTGGGATTGGCTCCCTCCATCCAACGTCCCATTTCATTACAAGCCCACACACGTGAGTGCCTTTGAAGAAGACTGTGGATAGATGTGTGTGTGTGTGTGTGTGTGTTTCTGTGTGTGTGTGTGCGGTGGCGGTAGTCGGGGACTGGAAGCTGCAGGAGTTGCTTGCTTCCTCTTGGCTGCAGGCTGAACCTGTGCCTCTGGACGTGTGTGTGCCTCCTCTGACTAAGCCTTACTCACACTCTCTCTCTCACACACACACACACACACACACACACACACACACACCTACCAGTCAAACCCAGCATGGGTATGTGACGAATAATGCTGCTCCGAGCCAGGTTAAATGAAGGACAGACACGCAAGCCAGAACAATCTCACTACGCATAACAAGTGTGTGTGTGTGTGTGTGTGTGTGTGTGTGTGTGTTTATGTTTGGCTATGTCTCTGCCCCCTTTTTACACAGAGTTATTAAATCACAAGTAGCCTAAATTCTCTGGGCCATTTTCAGGCAAACTCACTCTCGATAATCATGGATAATGGAAATGGTGAGCCAAAGTCATACATCTCTGTGTACCCACGGTTAGTAATACCAGTGCAAGTGTCAGAATTGTAATGGAGTTTGTTCAGGCTAACTGTAGGGAGAACCCCTTTCCTAAAGGCAGTTCAGCACTGGTCGACAGCAGTTCATCATGTTAAGGCTATTTACTGCTAATGCGCACCGGGTGCCTGCACCAACGCAGAGCTACGGCAGCTATTTGAGGCCAAAATGAATAAGTGATGAGCCTGGTGCTTAAGAGGAATTACAGAATTATTGTCATGTTTTATTCAAATGTGAGGGTTTGAGGACAAGTAGGATAGAGGAAGAGAGCTGTGGAGATGAGAGGAGGAGGGGGGAGAGGGCGGAGAGGGGAGGGAAAGTGTATCAGTGTATGAACTGGTTTATGTGTGTGTCAACATACTTATGTGTGTCGATGCCGAGGTCTTATCCAGCGTGTACAAAATGATACATGCATAACTTTATCATCATTAAACAGAGCGGAGGTGTGTGAAGACAGCATTTGCAGTCGGGATGAGGTTTATCAGTCAACACTGTGTCTGTGTGTGTGTGTGTGTATGTGTGTGTGTGTTTGTGTGTGTGTGTGTAGCCAGAGTGTATGTCATAAATCGACCTAATGATCAGACATGTTGGCTGACTGCTGAGGAACAGACATGACTGCCGTGGCAGCAACTTCGGCGGGACTATTTAGCTTCGCTTAATGGTGGGTCACCCCGGGAGGTAATCAAAGCCTTGGCTGCTGCGGACGTTTCCAAATGGTCCCACTTTAGTTTCCGTACACACGCACACACCGCTTGTTACGCGGCATTCGGGGAGACATAAATATATAGCATTGCAGCAATCAATTAAGACGCCACGCAAAGTTCCAGAGAGCAGAACAGAAGGGGACTCGGCAGGAGTTCCCGGTCGCCCGTCGCGCCGGAATTTAACCTCCATCAGCCCCAGCCCCACGGCTTCAAGAGCAAATCCACCGCACGCTTGGCATTGGCCCTGCCCACGGTTCGCATTTATTTCCCCTCTCGGGGACTCCTGAGCGTTGGCATGAGCAGTGCAGCCCTCTTTTGAAGTGGGTGTCGACGCCACAGGTCCTAAGTGCCCACAGGTTGTGAGCTGGCATGGGCGTGCGGGATGGATGGGATAAAGCCGAGCTGAGGCGGTGCAGGTGTTTTTAATGGGCTTAAAATGGAGGCTCTGCCAGAGGAGAGGAGTGCACAGCCCTCCCCTCCCCCAAAACACACACATCTCATTTAGGTTTGTTTTCATTTTCACAGAGTCTGGAATTCACTTCAAGGGCAAATGCTCTATGATTATGAGCATGATAATGAGAGCATCCAGGCTGCAAAAGTTTTCACTCTGGCATCCGTGTTAACTTCAGTGTTTGGCTTTAGCCCAAGCCAAAGGTTGTCATTGTTTTTCTTGGAGTGATGCTTTGTGGGGAAAAGTTTGCAGTGAGTTTTTCTAACAGTTTTGTTTGTTTGTTTTTCAGCAGTACTAAACCATTTTACGATTGTCATAGGCCCAAAACAACAGAGCAGACATAGTCTTCAGATGCAGGCACATTTTAAAAAAGAGAAATTACATTACATAATAAATGTTTTTTTTTTTTTTATCTCCACTAAGCAGGCTATGTTTTCACCAGTGTCGTTTTGTTGGTTTCTTTGGTTAATGCATAATCTACAGGTCCAATTCTCATTACACTTGGTGGGAACATGTAGCATGGGACAAGGAGATAGGAGAGAGGCCCTGACTCAGGGCAACTGCATGAACTTAGTTTTGCTTTTACTAACTTAGCAAGATACACCTGTTTATTGTCTATTATTTATTCCACTGCTTGGTTGAATTTCCCATTGTCCTACGTAATTTAGAACGACCATTAACCGTATGTTATCTGCACACCTATGAAATAGATCCATTTTTTTGGCCGTATCACACTTGTAGCCTATATTAATTCGCCGAACTCGTTGTGAAGTTTAAATGAACCGTCACATTGCATCCGAGCTGTAAAATGCAGACGTTCAGAACATAGCAACATTGTAGCATATGACGGAGGTGGCTTTTAGCTAGATGGATGACAGCAGGCTAAGTAAAATAGCGATGTTTCAAAGCTAAAGTTCATCAGTATCTTGGGATACCCCTGCTTGACAACGGGAGAGATCGACCGGCCTTTGGCCATAGCAACCATCGATTTAGAACTAGTAACAGCAGGTTGTCCTGCAAGTTGAGAAATTAGTTGATATGTGTCGGAAGAAAACAAACAAGACAGTTTTAGCGAAATCGTTAAAATTGTAACAGGAAATGAACACAACGCAAGTGGCAACAATGGAATAAGCGGGATAATGGACTCCACGGTGGTCTGTTCACAGAAGTTAATGCACTTGCGAGGTTTAAACGGCCCTCCGCTTTGCGTCGGGGCCGTTTTACAACCTCGACCGTGCATTAACTTCTGTGAACAGACCACCGTGTCGTCCATTATCCCTTATTTACTGTTTATAGAATCCCTATATAGGATCCCCCTTCGCCCCAGCCACCAGCTATTCATCCTGGGGTCCAACAGGACAGTACTCTTGCTGACTCGTCTTAATCCAGTCAAGTTCTCTTGCAGCTTGTGTTATGTGTGTATGTACTGTATGTTTATATGTAATGTACTTGTAAAAAACTTGATATTTCACTATGGGTAACTCAACAAAATGACTTGAATATGCTGAGTTGGTATTTCTTTCAGTCTAGGCCAGATTTCTTTTACTTTCATATGACAAGATATACAGTAGCATATTTATGAACTGCTTTCACATTTATATGTGCTCTACCGAGTGCACATTTATATGTGCTCTACCGAGTGTCTTTCTGTTTTTCTAATCTATTCATCATCTTTTTGTCTCTACCTTCAAGTATTTGGTCACACACAATGCGTGTGACCACAAATGTCCTTGTCCATTATATGTGCATTGGCAAGTATTCCACTAGGGTCAAAAATTATGACAAAGAGGCATGGCTTTGTTTGTGGGCTAAATGTGCATCTCTGATGAGTCCCCTTTAGAGAAAGCGTTTGGAGCTGGGAGGGACAGTTGTGCTTAAGCCAAACACGAGGACAATATATCATCCTCTATTCTGCTAATGCGGCTCCCATTAGTGTAGCATGTCTCTCACCCACTCAGAATCAGCTGGGAGACTGTGCCAACCAGCTTAATTATTTCAGACAAGTTCAAGTTCCAGAGTGATTGATAAACAGGAATATAGCCATGGGATGAAAAGGTGGTGGTTGTGAGTGAGTGAGTGAGTGTGTGTGTGTGTGTGTGTGTGTGTGTGTGTGTGTGTGTGTGTGTGTGTGTGTGTGCCTGCGTGCGTGCATACGTGTGATTTTGTTTGTGTGTGAATGAGCAAGAGAGTGACTAAGTGTGTGTGTGTGTGACTGCATCATTTGAGTCGTGCTTGAGAGGTAGTGGCACTTGGACACAATCAGAGCATCTGAGGGTAGACATGAGGGGGTGGGGAGGTCAAAGACTTTCCATTTTTAATACCCCATCTGCAGACACATTTGGCAGAAGGCACATACAAACAACCATTTGAGGCTTCAGATGCACACAGACAGAAGTGCACTCATCTGAAATGACGGGTACACACATAAACACAGGACTACGACATCCTGACTAAATGCATTTTAATGTGCTCCCCCCCCCCACACACACACCTCTCTCTTTTCTGTTTCCTCGTACAAGGTTCAGCTGCCGGTCAGTCCACCGTGACAGCAGAATCACAGAATAGTGTTATTAGAGCATGGAGTGGAGAGTAGACTCATTTTACGCTATGCTCCTCCAATTATTGCTTCCCTCAGCGAAAGTTAACTGCACCAGATCGATTCGGCTCCACCGACTGGAGCTGGAGCCGCCGAGAACATCTGCGCTGGGAGAGCGTCTCCGTGGACAGAGGCGGAGACATGTCAGCAGAGGAGCTTTAAAGGTAGTGATGTAGTACTCGAGTCCAGTCTGCTTTCTCTGACTCGTTTCGGTCTTGTTCCTTCAAAGACTCGGTCTTGACTCGGTCTCGGATCACAGTGGGAGGAGAAGGACTCGTAATTTCAGACAGAGTCCTTGAGACCAACGCATTTTTTTATGTTCATATAAAAAACCCACAAAACACATAACAATAATATTAAAATGCAATGTTGGCGGGCATTATTTAAAAATGACATCCCATGGTGCAATGCAAAGATACTGCCATCTGTAGGCCTAACCAGGGTAGGAATTTCGTTGTCGTGATGCCCCTTTGAAAATCAGAGGTTTACAGGCCACTGGCCCTGGTGCCCCCTTCTTTCAATATTCTGCTTTGCGTCCGTTTAATAGCGATTTTTATTTGGCCTATGGCCTGTCAAAATAATCTTAGCATCACAGCGCAAATTAATTCAGTCTTACGCAGTGGAGAAAATGACAGCACATGTCAAGAAAGAAAGTGCGTCCAAATTCACACATTCTTCTTAGTTGAAATACTCACGATCGCTATGTAGCCTACTCATCACACAGACACATGTATCACATCACATGAAAGAGCTTTTTCTCAGCTTTTAAACCATGTTAGCCGCTAATTGCTGTGGTGAACGGTTCGCAAGAAAAGTAAATAATATTATTAAATTTAATCATAACGTCTACAAAAGGTTCTATGCCCATCTCCCTACCCATTCATCAACAGACCTTACCGAACACAAAGGTGTAAAGCAGTCCCCTGTACAGTAATCCATTCCAGAGTATTCCGGTTAAATTAAACATGTAATTTGCAGCAAGCAAGGTCTACATTCATGTCTCCAACTTTGGTCTTTAGGTTTCGTTCTACATGATTCGTTCTACATGATTTCATAACAGGCAAAATACAAAATAAATGTTACAAATATTGCCTAGATATAGGTGAATATTAAAATCAGAGGATATAGGCTACAGCTGACTAAGAGTTTTTGAAAGGAGCCTTAATGATCAAAAAATGCTAAGCATGCATCTAGGCTATTTAAGTTTCTTAAAGCTGAGCTGTGCTTAAATTGTTCAATACATGATTTCATAACAGGCCAAATATAAAATAAATATGAATATTAAATATAGCCTAGATATCTGTAAATATTATGATCAGATGATTTATAGTTCTATGTAATATATCATGTTTCATGTTTTTGTAATGTTTCATACAGTGATGCAGGTCTACTGCTGTGAATAGGCTAAATACAACTTTGATCATTTTTATAGCCTACTACTGTATAGTTTACTTTGGCCTTGGTGCCCTGACATGTGGCCTTTGTGCCCCCCACCAAATATGCCCAACTGAAGGCCAAGGGGCCTTGCCCCTAAAATGGTGAAATTCCAAGCCTGGGCCTAACTGTTGATTATTAACTGGGGTGATAATAAATCTTGAATATGAAAACTGACATGTTTTTATGGTCTTGGTCTCGACTGGGTCTCGACTCCTAAAGGACTCGGTCTCGACTCGGACTTGCTTCCTCAAAGACTCGGTCTTGACTCGGACTCGACTGTATTTGAAAACCAGCGGACTCTGTCTCGACCCTTCAAAGACTCGGTCTTGACTCGGACTCGGCATAGGCAGTCTCGTCCCCATCACTATTTAATGGAGTGCTCTCTAATGGATGTCAGACAGCAACGGACTGGGATAAGCTGAAGGATTAATAGATAAGAGATATGAATATGTCTGTGGAAAGTCCTTAGTCAAAATCTGCTGTTTTAGGACAATATATTTGCGAATGGTAATATACATAATTATAGAATAGCCTACTGCATTCGATTTCCCATTCTCTTACAAACGATGTCTGTTTTTCTTTTATTGGGGAAAATGCATCATTAATAGTCCCATAATTGGCAGTCGGGAACCTCAGTTATGCACCTAGTGAAATGAATGAATGAATGAATCAATCAATCAATCAATCAAAATAAGATTGTCTCTGGATCAATTCAGCCCTCCACCACTGACAGAGATCAATTTAAAGAGTTTGAGAATCAAGGGGAAACTCATTAATCCTGTTCTCTCTCTCTCTCTCTTGTTCTCTCTGTCCATACGTTATTGAATATTTGAGTAGAGCTCAATTCAGATTGTCTGTTAATACTAATGTTCACAGTTTGATACCATACTTACTTTCACTTCAATTTGATACCTTCTCAAATGCTAATAGGGTGAATCATCAAAATAAAGAGGATCAGGATAAATAGGATGAGATGGGAGCAAGGTGGGATGTGTGTGAGAGAGAGAGAGAGAGATAGAAAGAAAAGGAACAAAATGCCAGTGTCAACATCTGAGATAGGCTACTTACCTTGACAGGCTATGGTGAAAAAGGCATGCATGTGTGTGTGTGTGTGTGTGTGTGTAGGTTAGGGTGTGGACTTTCAGTGCCAGTTCAAATCTACTATTAGCAAAGCTTCAGCTGACTAACTTCATCACCAGACTTCAGAACCTAGAACAAAATTGCTATATTTTCTACAGTGCCAAAGAGATAGGAATATCATTTTTTGTGTGTGTGAGCCCAATATGAGGAAATGGCCCATCAGCTAAAAGTGTTCTATTCATTCCACCACCCATATTTTCTCACAGTGTCAAAGCCCTGCTCATGGATGCACTCCCACAGCAGAATTAATGATGTAGCAAATAACATTGGTAAAGAAATGATATGTCATTTCCATTCATCAGGTCATGTCAGGAGAGAGTGTATGGGGTTTAGCTTTCGCTGTCAATGTCCACACAGTTTCTCCTTCAAACCAGACTGTTGACTGACTAACTGGAAATTGTAGGCTGCATGAATGGGATGCTTCACACTGGACTGCTATGCTCATAAATGATACAGCACTACAGAATGGCTTGAAGAGTATGGACTAGTTAACCTTTTGGGGCCTAGGCTAATTTTGCTACCTTTGCTTTTAAACAGGACAGTATCTGGACAGTCTAGAACAAAAATGTGTTGTCCAAATAAAGTGCCAATGGGAATTGCATTCACAGACAGTCCACGTCCATCATGTAGGCTAGTCATGCAGCTAGCCTACATTCCTGTTGGTATGTGTTAAAGGAAAAGGTCAACGCTTTTAATGCTATCAGATGTCCCTACATTGAACTCTCATCTCTGCCAGTACAGGCTGACAGAAATGATTGCCATTACTGTCGACAGTGTATCTTCTAAGCTAATTTCTTCTAGTGATTATAGTTTTACCTCTGCTTTCTTTGAAAGCTTCTCTTTGAGAGCAGCACTGATAACAGAGATGTTCAAGGCGATATATTATTGCTAAATGTATTCTGCCTAATCGTTTAACCGTAATATAATTACAGCTTGCTGCCTGAAAAGCAAAATAGCCGGCGCCTCTGATAATGAAGTCAATGAAGACAATGAAGATACTTGTTTTGCAAGTGGACTCACGAGTTGTAATCACCAGTCACCAACTATGTGTGTGTGTATGTGTGTGAAGCTCTATTGCTGACCGTCTGTGTGGATGTGTGGTCAATCTTTGGTCCTGCGCCTGTGGGGCAGGAGTTAGTGCATCTGCACTTCCAAAAAGGATGTGATCCTTATCTAATTCCTCAGAGACATCCCGGGAATGCTGCAGGCTGTGGGAATGTCATGCCATGTCTCTGGCTGACTGTGCCTTCATTGTGTCTCCGCCAGGGCTGTTGCACACAGCTAATAACGCACAGGCGGCCACAGAGACAAGAGGCCAACCACATGCTCTGATCATCCAGAAGCATTTGTTTGAACAATGGAGGACTCATAAGAGATAGCATTCACATATGTATGGTTGAAAATGTCATGATTGTAGGCTCATTTTGTGCATAATTGTTTCTCTGTATAAAGGTGTGTAGTTCAGCTTTCTCCAAAATAACAGAGTTATATTAGTTATGTCTAACAATGAGATGCAGTAAGGATAGGCAATGTAGGCAGTGCTTACCCTCTGATAATGTAGGCTGAGAGCTATCAAGTCCAGATAGTGTAAAATAATAATAAAAAGAAAATACAAAATGCTATTTCTATCTCTGAGACTGAGTGGAGTTAAGAGTGGAGAAAAGCTACTCTCTAAAGTCGACTACCGGAAAAGAGGCTAAACATGCTTTTTACATTTAAAACATTTAGCTGTGTGCAGAGACCTCAAAAGGCCTTCTTTGAAATGTAGGCTGTTGAAATGTAGGCCTGGTGAGAAATAGAAATAATATAAGCTAGTTAATAAAACAGGGAAATACATACAGTATTGATTTGGGTCTGTGAATGCACACACTGCCCAAGAACTGACCATACCAAGTGCTACTCATGCCTAAATTCTAGCTATGCTCAAAGATGCCATATGTTATACAGAACAGGCATTGTTTTCAGAAAAAGATGAGACAGACTACAGAAGATGAATATATTGTGTGAGGAGCATTGGTCTTTGGACAAGACAGAACATTTTCACTGTGGCATACAAAGAACCTTACATTAATGATGTTTGCCATTCAGCTGAGAAAACAAAATATTCTCAAACCACCAAGAACAGCTACTGTTTACTACATTTGTTTGAAGAGCTCAAAAACAGAACATCAGCAGACAGCGTCACATCCTTAAATGCATCATCTTCACACAAGATGTAAGACATCAGACACTTTCTATTTATCTGTGTGTGAATGATGTGTGACTGTTTGTCTGCAACGCACTGCAAAATAAACAAATCATGAAGAGAGAGACTGTGTGTGTGTGTGTGTGTGTGTTTGCATGCATACCTTGGTCTCTACATGCTGTTGCAGCACAGGGAGGCCTAACACAGTAACTGCTCAGCTCTCTTACTTGATTGCAATGCTGAGGCAGTTAGCACTCCACACTGCATTAGCACTATCACCCACATATCCCTTCCTCCTGAATGACCCATCCAGTGGACCGACACCCCAGCAGGACGGCCAACAGATAAATGCTCACCTCTGAAATATTGTTTACAATTCAACTGTGTACTAGCCAAGGTGCAAATCTCTAAAAACCCAGAAACCAATCACAATGGCAGGCATCATATTATGACATGTTGAGCAGCGCTAACTATGCTGATAACATCGGTGTTATACAATATGGATGTGTATTTTCTTTCGAATTGAGTAACTGCTTTTAGTAAAACCCTTTTTTACAAGTAATGTGTTTGCTGAACTTCTGAAAAGATCTGGTAAGAGTTTATTGTACATAATTAGGTTTAATTTCAATGATAGCCTAGGCTTCAAGTTCTACCATTCACCAATACAACCAGCACTAGCCAATAGGAAGTCTGTAAGCACTTTAAAACTGTCCCATCTAACGCATCTCTCTGCTACACCAGACAGACTCCCACACTCCCTCCTCCACCCCTACATCCACCAATGTCTACGGTCCAAGTCTCCAATACCGCGGTACGCCAACTTCGTCATCTTCCCCTTCAGCCACTGCCACCAGTTGGTACCTGTCTCGAAGTACGTGGGGTAGGCTCCTCGCCCCTGCATTCTTCCAACGGCAGGAATGGAGATCTGCTCGCCATACAATCGATTTAAACCAAAGACTGTTGCACTAATGACCGTTACTCTAACGTTCATGCTGGTTCTAAAGTTCAATGTCTAAGCTACACTCACACAGTAAACTTGTCAGTTGATCCTATTCTGTCTACTGAGTCTTTCTGGTAGAACTGCTGGTTACGCCCCTTGGAAATCTGAGGTGAATGAAGGGTCCCCAGACCTACTCTCAACAGAGATTTGAGATCTGAGAGTGGGTCTGGCATCAGCCAGGCTAGTCCTTTATACCATGCGAGTCTAAATAAATAAACAGAATAAATATAAAGGGAAAGGATGATTGTGAGTGATGAATGTACTTTGAGGTAAACACTGCATATGAGAGTCTACCTCTGCAATTTGGTAGCCACAGATAGTCATTACAGGTGTGATTGCGGGGGAAATACACACCCGCAGGAATACCCCCACACGATGTGTTGATCACCAGATGCAGAGTATATGATTTAAATAAATAAGGAGTTTCTGTACCAAATGCAGTGTGTGTGTGTGAAAGAGAGAGAGAGAGAGAAGTGACAATGGCAGGGAGATAAATGTGTGTGAAGATATTTTACAAAACAAAATACAATGTGGATGACAAAATTAATATTCTAGATAACTGGCATATGTAAAATATCCATGCAACAAGTAGGCTACGTCCTGTGGATTGTACCAACCCTTTCCATCAGATTCTGCTTTTTGTAAATTTGTATCAAAACTTGTAAAAGCGTTCACAGGGTTGTACATTTGTTATAGATTCTAATTTTGTTTTATGACATGTAATTCTGTGCTTGTACATTGTACATTTGCACCCGAAAATGTAAATTTGTTTTGTACTTCTCTGCCACCGTAGAGAAGACAAACTAAATTGCAGCTCTTGGGATAAGGGAATTAGCAAGATGTGAATAATTACTTGTAATACTGTTCAGATTCAGATTTTATTTCACAAGATGCATCAAGGTTTTAAAAGGGAATATGTTGCTATGCATGTTATGTGGGGTGAGTTGCTACAGCACAGTAGCCAGGAAACATGTGAAATATGATACATCAAAGCTTTGTCAAAATTAATACGACATGAATATTGATTAGACTGTTCATACTGATGTGTCATCACACAATGCCACAGTCCTGCAGACACAAACACACACACACACACACACACACACACCACATGCATATCTACCAAGCCAATGTCACACACACACACACACACACACACACACACACACACACACACACACCACATGCATATCTACCAAGCCAATGTCAAAAAAGTTGACTTGGCCAGGACAAGTCACTGTTCGACTCAAACGTAAATCAGACTTATGCTAAGTGACACGGCCACGTTCGTCCTCCTCAGATCCTTGGCTGGCGCAGCTTTGCTCAAATCCCTCTCATCCGCTACTCTCCTCTCCCCTTTGGGCTCCACGGAGGCTTTATGCAAATATGCATCTTTTTATATCAAATTCCAGATTATTATGTATGGAGATTTGCTCAACAGCGTTTTGGAGGCTTGCTTTGAAACGTGGCCTCCCTCGGGAGACGGTGGTGGTCTTCGCCCGACACCGTCCCCACCATTCCGGAAAATTCCGAGCCCATGGGACATCAGTGATGCAGTTTGTGTCCTACTTTTCCCAATCCCCTCCTCGAAAAACATGTTGACTCTGATGGCACTTTGATGCTCTCCAAACATCCTCTCTCTCTCTCCCTCTCTCTCTGTCTCTCTCTTCAGGTACAAATTTTTGATACGTCTACTAGATTCTGCTGTCTATATGGCACGGCCACTTCTAAAGATCATCAGTCCAGGAGTGGTCATGCATCTCTGGTCAAATCTCTGGTCATCTCTGACAGGTCGCTTAACTATGAACTTCACTCTGAACCTTCAGCTTCAAATATAAAGACTGCACTACATCAGTTCTACAGTAGTGGATTTACTCTTGTTCAACTGGCATGGTTTACTAAGATGGTTTATGTGATCAATCATATAGAAACACTAACCTTATGTCCAGATTAATTAATGAGAAATATATTCAGTTATTATCATCTAGTTCCACACTTTTGCTACACACTCCCAAAGTACATATGTTCTGTCCACAATTAGGCACAGAGAATGGACCCTGTGGGTTCCTATAAAACCCACACTGAAAAACAGCTGCTCATGGGTCCTTTCTCCTTCATAGCCTACTGGTGTAGCAATAGCGCTGAAGCTCCCATGGGTAACAGGGTGGAAGCTGTTTTAAAGGACGTGGAGACACCGGGTCCAGGGGCCTGTACTACGAAGCGGGGTTACTGGCTTATCTGGGTAACTTCGAGAGTAACTTGATCACGTGTGGCGTAACTTCCCGATTAACCCGTACTATGAAAGGTGGATATGTTTTAACCGAGGTATGCTGCCATGGCAATTTACGCTGCATCTCAAACCTGCTCCGAGCAGGTTATGTTCTTGGTTAACCCGAGGTTTCCGTTAACCACACCCTTTATAAGTACCACCCCTCCACTAACAATTCGAGACAATGTCGGCGTACCTGGATGATCCATACGTCATTGGAGCGCAAATCGTGAGGGGCTCTCTTCGCAGGGCGAGGGGTTTTAGAGACCGCCATATATAGACTATATATATATATATATATATATATATATATATTCGATATTCTCTATGAAGATATAGATTGTCAGCCGAAGGAATTCGTTATCTTTGTCAGATGATCTAGGCAGAAGTCTCTAATGTCACCCGTCATAGCAATGGCCTTACGTGGACATTCATGTATTCCATCTAATCGGTGATGCTGAACATCTGAGCAAGAATACTGTATGTCCGAAAATAAATCAGACATAGGCCTAGCCTACAGTATGTTGAACATCTGAGCAAGAATAGCCTAAAATAAATCGGACATAGCCTACAGTAGGCCTAATAAATTAAAATCACCATTTTAACAAACTTGTTGAATTGAATGTCATATTATTGTACCCTGCACATAAAGGCTACACATTTCCACAGCACCAGAATCTGACCGAATGCCTCCCTCAACCCCTTCCATAATCGGCCTTCCACTATTATTTGCGATGGCCAACTCCTCTGCTACTGTAACTCTGCTACTCTTCTGCCTTAAGTAGTGTTCAGACACCTTTTTCTTGTTAGCTGTAAAACAGAGGCCAAGTGAAGGCTATAAGCATACTAGGCCTACGTGTTTTCATAATTAAGAAATATTAATGCAAGCTATGACTATATAAACCACTATTCTGAATAATGTGTTTGTGTTTCATTTTCACCTGCTGCCATGTGCGTTTGGCAATGGTGTTGCATCTGAAATGTTCACAGGATTACATACACTAAATCAGTCAATGGGGGCTACTTAAACATTAAATTATCGTCGTAGTACCGATTAACACAACTTAAGATAACCAGGTTTTGTCAACCCCAGTTTAACAAAGTAACCCTGGGTTACATCTGGGTAGGTTAAGCTCCCTTCGTAGTACAGGCCCCAGGTGTCGCTAATTCCACGAATGGTCTGCAGCCACGCCTACAAGAAAGACACACAAGACACAGACCTGGATAAGGCCAGCAGACCATCACACCCCCTCCCACAAAAGCGGGCTCCTGGAGTCCCGCCCACAATACAGGGCTATCAAAACATTAGTCATCCCACCAAAATTAAACATAATATAAATAGAAACTCCCCAAAACATTCGGAGTACCACAGTAGATCAGCTACCCATCCAATTCCCTTAATTTATAAACTGTAACTTGGAGGTGTTTGACATCTGTCCCACAGCTCAACACACATTCAACCTCTCCCCAACACGGCAACCAATGCACCTAGGAAGCACATTTAAGAATACAGGAAGGGGGAAAAGGGGAAGAAGAACAGTGAGAAGAGAAAAGACCGCTAAACCTGGGGAGCCCTAGACAGTTTGCCACCACATTGTCTGTCCCCTTGATGTGGCGGATCTCTAGACAATAGGATTGCAGAAAAAGAGACTATCTAATTAATCTCTGGTTAGGACAATGTAAAGAATTAAGAAATGTGAGTGATTATGGTCTGTGAAAATCATTACAGGCGTACTTCCACCAACATATACATCAAAATGTTTCAACGCCAGGACCAACGCCAAAGTCTCCTTCTCCACAACAGAATAATTACGTTGATAAGAATTAAACTTTCTAGAGAATAAACTAACAGGCTTGTCCATGCCACGATGATCCTCCTGGACCAAGACAGCTCCAGCACCCTCAAGACTAGCATCGACAAAGAGTTTAAATGGACAATTTTTTCAAATGTTTTCACTTCTCCCTCAGGAGATAAGTAAGAGGGGGCACAACAGTAGAAAAGTTTCTACCAAAACTCCTGTAGTAGCCCACCAGGCCAAGGAAACGCATCAACTCTTTTTTAGTTGTTGGTGCAGGAAACTGCTTAACAGCTCAAACCTTAGCATTAACAGGGCGAACCTGCCTCTGCCTCACCACACGGCCAAGGTAGGTCACAGTCACAAACTCACACTTTGCGAGGTTGACTGTGAGCCTGTGTTGTTGGCACGTGTGACAAGTCTTAATGTAGGCTGAGACATCCCTTTTCATGCAAGGCCAAAAGAAATGTCTCCACATTATTATTTGGCTATGGTGATCATGCATTCAGAATAGCAGTTGCATTTATGTTGGTGCAAACTCTTTTCGTCTGCAATTGCAAATACAGTTTAAAAGAGGAAGTGATTTGTTACTGTTGTTGCTATTTTCGGGATTCTGATTGGCTAACATGGGCTTGAGCTTGTTGTTACACTGCCACCTACAGGTTTGGGATGCTCTTGATGGCATATGTACACGGGTTAATGTAAACGAAAACTTTTCTGAAAACTGACAGATGAGAGAGGATGAATTGTCCGTTTATGAAAATAGCTGGCCACGTGTAAACGTAGCCTAAGCGCGTCTGTTCAGTCTGCTGACGCAACTTTTCAACTGCCAGGTCTTTTTCGATCTCGGCATTAACCTATACTTTTCATGCTCAATCTGTAACAATAACAAGTCTTTCCATTGTTCAAAACTCAAGCCTTCCATTGACAACGTCAAAGAAGACGTAACTGTAACCGGTTCACGCTCGACTTAAATCCCTGCAGCAACCAAATTACTTTTAACAATTGCCTTAACCTTATCCTTTACAAACTGACTATTTACCTCAAGTTTGTAATGCTCTGCCAACTTGAGCAGCTGTTCTTTAGTGCACTGATCAAAAATATCCGGACACATATCCGGAGAAGCGATGAAATCTTCGACTTCTGCCATCGGCATTATCCCAATGTGCGCAACGCTAAACAAACAATCAGTAAGTGTGTGACTCCATGCACCAGCCCCCCAAAACGGCAAAACAAAAGCAATGCCTATCCCGCTAACTAACTAGAGCCCCACAACCTACCCATTTAAGCTGCTTCCTAGCTCTTCATACTGGCGGTGGGTAATGTAAGTGCCAAAGCCCAGTAGGGAGAAAAAGCAACCAGAAACTGGTGACTCCTCTCACACCATGGATACACTCCCGAGATGACTGCTCTGACCGCTTTCACCACAACACTAAACAAAGTCCTGGCAGGAAGCATGCATAAGGTTGTAGATCCAGGAATGCACTAATATTTTGTTCAGAGTACCAGTTTGCAACAATTATTAGTTAACACTAAAGCCCTCCTTACACTGACAGACTTTGGAAAGATTTGCAAGGATTTGGAAAAGATTTTTGAAAGACTACAGTTTCAGACCCTCTCACATCTAAAGACAAGTAGTAGAGTTTTAAGTCACAGACTATGATTTTGCAATGACTAGGGATCTTGCAGGGTCACTATTTACAAGACTGCAACTAGATTCCTTTAAATTATTACCCATCGTGCAATAGATAAACAGGAACCGAAATTATAACATACTAAACTCAAAGTCGTATTTTCATGTTTCTGCAGCATTGTTTCATGCGTGACATCAATATAGAGTCGTTCTGTCACGTGGAAGAGCCGACTCAATATGTATAAGAAATGACAAATATTATAAGAATAACAAATAATCATAGGCTACAGCTGTCGCCTACTTTGCCCCTTCCTGTTTGGTGTTGGAGAGAGGTCACTATTGGTTTTTATAGTTCACGTCACTATTTGCATGAGCCACGACTAGAAAGACTTGCGATAATATCAAACATGTTTGATATTGTCGTAACGGCAAAACTAGAAAAGGACTGACTCCGACTGAATTAAAACCGCTAAGATTGGCACCTTACACTTAACGATCTAGTTGACGGGAGCGCGCCGCGATTCCAGTACAACTCCCATGATTTCTGTCCGACTTTGGAAATTTTGTCGCCGACTGTGAAAACAGACCAAAATCGTACAATGTAAGGCCGCCATAAGTTGTAAACACTTCGGAAAAAAATATATTAAAGACTGGATATACCAAAAAACGTTGATTTAATCGCTTCCTGCCAGGACTTTTACGGGCTTTTCCCAAATCACGAAAGTAACGTTGACGCAGCGGTATAGTAGCAGATAGTAGCATCCATCAGGCAAGTGTTATTTAAATAAACTCCTGGTGTACCTACAAACTTTTCAATGCCTCGTTCTATGAGTAAAGAACATACTGTAGAAGTTTCGTATCATTCAGGGCATTATTAGTGGGGTAATTTACGAGATAAAAGTTGGTTCCATTACACCTGCAGAAACTCATTAGTTTCTGACAGCGCTACTCGACCAGGGTTCGACCAAGGGAAAACAGGTTCTGGGAGGGTGTTTGGCTCGGGGTCATGGTGCAAAGGACCCTAGGGTGAAATTACTCCGAACCATCGCTTTAAAGGCAGAGAATGTAGATAGGAAGAAAAACAGAGGGACAAACAGACAAGCTGTCTTGTAGCCTAAACACCTTTGGTAGCAAGATGAGTTAGCAGGATGAGTTCCCGACAAACACGGGACGTCCCCCGGACCTTATGCGGACATTCACGACGTCCCCGATTGGTCCCCAACGTCATGTTCTCTAGCGGACGTTTCAGTGACGTTATTGACGTCCGGAGCAAGTTATCCTTTGGTTATTGTGCGACGTCCGGTGTAGGACTTGCTGGGGACGTCACCGTCAGGTCCCTCGGATGAAATTCGCATTTGGTCATTTCAAAGACGTCCTAAGGACGTCCTTGTGTGAGCCCGACAATAACGTTATACCGGGGACATCAAGGGGACGTTTGTTTATTAAGTACACACATGGCAGCGGAGTTGAGAGAGCTTTGGCTACAGCCTGCAGGACGGAGACATCCACATCCATGTGCGACTTCACGTTACACGTCATTACGTAGCAACATTGAGGTCAGCTTACACCGATGAAAGTAAGTAACATCTTTGGCTGTGTACTGTATGTAGCTGATAAAGTTTTCAATAACTGAATGAAACTGAATGAAAAGTTGTCAAATGTTAACGTTTTGTAATTTTCCTCTGGGGATGAATAAATCTATCTATCTAACTAACGTCTCTAGCAGTAGCTGCTCATTATATATACAGTCTATGGTTTTGCTTTACAAATTAAGCAGTCACTTCTGTTGCTAGGCAACCCTAAACAAATGCTATGTGGTCTGTTTTTAACATTCCTCTAATTTTATTGCATCATATTCAGCTCCAAAAGTCCTCGGTTCAGCCCCAATTCGGCCGTGTGTGTGGTTCTGAAAATAAAACAGATAATAAGTACATATCTAGGTTAGATAAACCACTGCCTATTTAGAGCATGTTACATGCATCACGTAATGACAGTTATCTGAAGAAATGCGCATTGTAAGCTAGAAGCTAAGAACAGCGACTTTGCTAATGTCACACCAAGCATCACATCAGCTAACATGAATTTGACAAAATCCATTTCCTAGTTTGTAACGTTATACATTAACGTTAAACTCAAAATGTATGTGCTACATAATTCACATATCTGCAGTGAACCTACTTTGTTCATAGACGCACAACTTCATAAACTGTAACGTTATGTTGCCTTAGACTACGGTAGGCTAATGAGCAGCTACTGCTAGAGACGTTAGATAGATAGATTTGTTCATCCCCAGAGGAAAATTACAAAACGTTACCTTTCATCGGTGGCCACCAAGGTTGTATTTCTTCTGAATGCTGTGTAAGCTGACCTCAATGGAACCCTACACAATGGAACCTCAATGGAACCCTATTTTGTTTACTGGGTTAGCATCATCATGACCATTCTGAACTATGCAGCTCTTCATGTGAGAGTGAGAGAACTCTCTGATTTCTGATGCACTTAACCGTATTGATTTGTGCCTGAGGCACTTCCCTGGATGTGCATGTAATTGGGCTACAAGAATAGCATGTTTGAATGGGCAGGGCACTGCACTACTATATATTAAAACCTGAGAATATATATAAAAATCTGAATATATAGATCAAAACCCTGAATATATAGGTTGAAAACCTGAATATATGTCAAAATCTGAATATATCAAAACCCTGAATATATAGGTCAAAATCTGAGAATATATATCAAAATCTGAATATATCAAAACCCTGAATATATAGTCAAAATCTGAGAATATATATCAAAATCTGAATATATATATCAAAACCCTGAATATATAAAACATGAGAATATATGTCAAAAGGGACAATTTTGGGGTTACGTCCTGCATCACATCTCTCATGCGGGTTCTACACAGAGTTATGCCTTTTACGACAAGCTTTTTGATGGAAAAGTGGTGTTTAACTTCCATAATCTTTGTTTAGTGAACGCATAAAACCGTCAGTTTGTAAGCGAAATCAAGAATTACGATCTTTGAATTTGTTTATCGTTACCTAGCAACCAAGGCTTTAAGTGTAAAAACTTATTGCAATCTCGTTATGTAGGCCTACATGAAATGCAGTAGCGCAGTGGTTAGAGGAGCGAGATTTGACCCCAAGGATTGTTGGTTCAAGTCCAGTAGTAATCATTCTGCTAAGTTTTGGACTGGATATTTACATAAAAAGTAAAACCGCAGCCGTATAACGATGTAGTGGTAAACCATGGACTTTATTATTTATTTATCACTGTTGCTGTTGGCATGTTTAAACAAGCTATTTATATGGTAGTTCTGTACAATTTTGTGTTGAAAAAAGGCCTTGTTTTATAAGAGAGTTTTATTGAATTAGATGCATAAACTATGGCTTAGCAGTGGTAAAACTAGTAATGGGCCCATGTGTTATCTTGTGCATGAGGGTGGCAGACAGAAAGAATGGGCCAAACAAAAATGTGACAGAAAGGCAAATTAAGTAAAATCCTGAATATTGTGTGATTATTCCAATGCAGCCAAATCCATCAAAGGACATGTCTGGATAAAGGAGGAATGGTCATCTTAAGGGAAATTCAGCTCAAGAGAGTTTCAGTAATGTACTATTCTGTAATGTGATGTAAATATACGGAACCCTAGAGGGATCATTGCAAGATATTTTTTGGTATATATCCAGAAAATGTGCCCTCATTTTACTAAATTGTGTGCACATTTGACTAAATTGTGCACTCATTTTACTAAATTGTGCTCTCAATTTAGTATATTGTGCTCACAATTTAGTCAATTGTCTGCATGTTTTACTAAATAGTGCGCTCATTTGACCAAATTGTGCTCTCATTTTAATTTTTGTCAATTGAGCGCACAATTTAGTAAAACGTGTGCACAATTTAGTAAAATGAGTGCACATTCTCTCGATACACAAAAATGTCTTGCAATGACACCTCCTGGGCTCCGTATAAATATAAACATCACTTCAATGTAAAAGTGAAGACAGCTTAAAGGATAATTCTAGAGTGGTGGACACAGAAATGTTGACGATGGGTCCTGTCAGTGGCGCAAAAAGTGGGTATGCGCTATATGCAGCGCATAGGGGCGCAGCTCTATGGGGGCGCCAAAGCGATGGTAAAAAAATAAAATAATATATTTGGTATTTTCTATATGTAGCTACTGCTGTCCGTTTCTAAATCATTTCAACATTTTCTCAATGTTCTATAACATTTTAGAGGACTAACAGGCTAGAGTAGGCGCCCTATCTCATAAGATTCCATCATAGAATTTTGACATAGAAGAGGGAGTGGGGGCGCCGTGACTGCAGGCGAGCAGATAGGCCTACGAGTAGTGAGTTGCCGTCTATGGAAAAAGATGGATACAGTAAAAAAAAGCTGTTGACGACTAAAAATAGAAAAAGAAAGAGGGAAAAGGAGATAGCATGTCAAGGGATGCAACAGCAGTTAAATAAGTGGACGGTGAAAGGCAACAGGTAGGATTTAAAGTGATGACGTCTGTACTTGCAAATAACAGACTAACTAGCGTTTGTTAAGCATAATGCCGATTGAAACATAGCCTATTCCATTCAGATAGCTGGGTGGCTACCATGCTAATACTGCACTTTTAATGGCCAACTGCAAACAGAAATGTCATGCTAGCAGCAACTCATTACATGTTTCCATATCCTAACAATGAAGGCTCCTTGTAATAACTTAATATTGTGTTGTCAATGTGGTGCAAACAAACAAGGCTAGAGTGCCTATCAGCCTTATCCATTGTGAGCAATAGCTGGCAAAAGGACATTATGAGAACCAAGACTCTCTTAAAGTGGCAATGCACCATTTATCAATACTTATCAAGTATAACATCAAGTTAAACAACAAGAGTTGCACAGTTTTGAAAACGAACGTTAAGGGTTGTTTAAAGGACATGTTTGTGCATGCCTGTAGCCAGCCAATCTGAAGCAGTCAAAGGTGATTCTAAACGAGTCAAAAAGTCGAGACAGGACCCATCGTCAACATTTCTGTGTCCACCACTCTAGTTCATCAAAACAAACCAGAAAAGGGACTCAAAGTGCTAAATACCTAAATGATCGTTACATGAACAAGGCCAAAATATCTGATAAAGAATCAGGGCCACTGTTTAAAACAGAACATTTGTGTATTTACTGTAATAGCCACCTTTACAGACCACTTTACAGCAGTTGCCATACTTTTGTTTCAAAAAATGTCATTGCACATTTAATGTTCAGCTGATATGACTCTTGAATAAATTGTATCCCATGTGAGTACTATTTAGACTTTTTCTATATATACCTCATGGCTATATGGCATTGCAAAGTGGAACACATTTGAAACAGGAGTTCATCATATCTTCGTCATGGCAACTAGTACTGAGTAAGCCTTGTAGCAAGAGCACGGACTAAGTAATCAGATGGTACCAGATTAGTTTTGTAGTCATTTACTTTTATTGTAAAGGCATAACGTTGGCAATGCAGTCCTTTTAAATAGCAAATAACATCTCAAACCTTCAAACTAGCAATGCTACAAACTAGCAAGTTCCAGTGACATTTGAACAGCTGACAAGGCCATGTGTCACACTGAGATGGGATGTATCAGGTCACCTGATACTTGATCTAAGCAAATGAGAAACCTCAAACGAGAATCATTCAAAATAAATAACACTGAGGACTCAGAACTGTGTGTATTTGTGTGTGTGTGTGTGTGTGTGTGTGTGTGTGTGTGTGTGGCTGTGCATGTGTGTGCATGCCTGTATTTATGTGCATGTGTCTGAGCATGTGTGTGCTTGTGTGTGTGTGTGTGTGTGTGTCATTGAAGGTCACTCAGTGGAAATATGGTCATGTAGCTGAAAGGATGACTCTGAGCCAGGTCTCTCACAGACAGGCAAGCAGGGTCACCTCTCTGGACTGTACCGCCTGGTCTGGACGCACGCATGCAACCTTCTATGCTCTACTCACATCCCTCCAGCCACTCCAGAGCTGAAGAGAGAGAGAGAGAGAGAAAGAGAGATACAGTATGTGAAAAGAGAGAGAAAGAAAGGTGGAGAGAGAGAAAAAGAGGTGGAAAGAGTGTGTGTATAAGAGGCAGCAGTCCTGGTGGCTGAGGGAATGAGTGAGTGAGTGACATCTGTAAGACTGTTTTGCCTTTGCCTGAGGTCTTTGCCTTTCCTGAGGACGTGTGACTCTTCTTTAGTGTTGCTAGAAATCCCCTTTCACGGCTTCTCTAGGGATATCCGTGAGGCTGCCCCAGTTCAAAAGACATTATGTATGTTTGAAGCTCTTTACAACACTCACATGGTCATACACACACACACACACCCATGCACACACGCACACACATACACAGCCTGTGACATAAGACATATTATAATACATACACAAGATGTTAGAATACAAGTATATCTATCTATAAATTGCAGGAACAGCTGTGTGTGTGTGTGTGTGTGTGTGTCGCGAACACATGCACAATTATGTTTTCAATTTTTAGACAATGTCATATAGGCCTATAATTTTAGAACAGGAAGCATTACTGTTTATTTATTTGATCATCTCCATGATGGGAAATTTAACATGACAGTTCCCCTGTTACTGAAATATAAACTCCTAATATGATGAATAGAAACATTATGACACACTGTAAAAGCTATTCACTCACCCATCCAAATAGTCATCCACACACTTCCCTCCCTAACTCACACACACCTCACATGTGTGTACCTCACCCCTCACTCAATTACAGTTGCTTCATTAGCATGACTGTCGGGACATAGTATTACCAGTTAGTAAATTCATTACAATCAACAAAGGATACTTGTGATTATAAATGTAAAACTCTTCAATATGTAAAGTATGATATATTGATAAGAATGATATATAGAAAGCATGATTGATGACATATTAATATGCGGTTGCATAATACGACAGTGACTTGTTTAGGACTCGAAAAAAATAAGGATTTGGACTCGACTTGGCCTTGGTAAGACTTGACTTGGACTTGCTTGGGACAACTCTGTCTTGACTTGGACTTGTTTGGGACAACTCTGTCTTGACTAGGTACTTGACTCGGACTTCAGCGTTAAGACTTGAGACTTACTTGTGACTTGCCAAACAGTGACTTTGTCCCACTCTGGTGTTAACCTTATATCTGTTGAACCATTCGTGGGATTGATTTCAGACTTGGCAGGTGACAGGTTTGACGTTGTTTGGAGATATCGTTAAATACATCGGTATAAGAAGCACACATTGGCTTTTGCCGCCCTAGCCGCTGGCCACTCCCCCTCTCACAGAGCACAGCGCAGGACCAGAGAGAGTCATAGACTTTGAATAAACAATCAACAATTCTGACTGCAAGGTCACAAATTGAAACGAGTGATAATGGTCTCAAATTTAAGGACGTTTCAGAATGCCACACATGCAAAGCAATATGAGCAGCAGACAACGAGTGGCAGAGTGTCATGTCACTTATAGACTCCCAGAGACTGTTTTTGAGTCCCAAATTTCATATGATGCATCATTCCACAAAATGGCTTGTCTTCTCTATCATGAAGTTATTCAATAGGCTAAACATACAGCCTTAGGATTGTAAAGATAGATTCACAGATTAATACCGTCAAATGTCATAGTACCACCTGTCATAGTAGTTTAATGTGATCGCTCAATTGGGGAGTAACATATTTAACAAGAAATGTATTTCCTGGTTGAAATGTCAGTGTATGTTAAACAGATGAAATAACACTTGCATGCAGTGTAATTATCGGAATATGAATCATCTCATGACATTTCCATGTCATATTCCATCTTTGCATATCTGCCTTATGATCAGTAGTGAGTTGAAACTTACCTAATATACTATGCACCCAAGGAATAACCAAGGAGAGAGCAGAGAAAGACAGACTTCAAGCAGACTGTGTTTTGCAATGTTTGCTATTTTTAAGGTCTTGCAATCCCCCGATGCACAAAGTTAAACTCACACCTCTGCCCTTGCTCACACTGCGAGAGACACGGTTGCAAGCTCACAGTGCCCATACAGATATAATCTATGCCTGGGGGAAATGAAACATCCTAAAGAGGATCTGCACAGCACAGAGGCTAGCTCAAGTGACCTCGGTGAGAGCAATGTCCGCACCCTCATCTCCTGCTCCCTTGGGCTAAAGTCAAACATTACAGATTGCAGAATATAACAAGAAAAACTCCAAGGCACCCTCTTTTTGAATAAATGCCTTTATGTTCATGACTTGTTTTTTTTAAAACCTTTAAAAACTCTCACATGTTTCGGCATCAAGCCTACATCAGATTGATGAGTTTGGAGACACACCTTAGACAAATAAGTGCAAATGTGTTCACACTCTCTCTTTATTAACACATTCATACATATACAGAGACATGCTCACATGCACACACTCAAAGACAGACACAAACACACACACACACATACACACAAGCACACACACACACACACACACACACACACACACACACACTTGCATGTGCTTCCCTTAGTCATATTTTCTGCTCATATTTGGACATACCAGTTCTGCTCAAGGGAAATTTGGAAGGTGGCTTCTTTTATTGTTGGGAATCAATTCAAGTGCCTCATTCTATTTCAATACCTCTCCAGAACCACACCTGATTCTTCAAAGCCGCTCCCCTACGAGAGCTAGTCACTAGAGTATATATTGTAAATCCATCTGTGGTCATAAATGGCTCCATATATTTCCGCTCCCCATCTCCCTGGCCTATTACTGCCCAGATATACTTCTTAATGGTCTGACATTCCTGTATTCTGCTAATGATGATATAGTGTACTGTCCCATGTGGTTCCTAATATTAATTTTCATTTTTAAACTCTAAAAGGAAAAAAGGAGGAAAAAATGTGAGACACTTAAAATGATATTAAACCTTACTCGCTTGTGAAGGCTCCATTTTGGCCTCAGTTTCTCGCTGCTAATGGCATTAATAGACTAGGCAGGATTTTGGAAAATGTGCTTATTTAAAGTCCCGAAGGCAAATCATGTTAATTTTTGGCATACAACATTTTTAGGGGTTTTGAAGGGTGCTGAATTCAAATCTTCTGTATGCCAGGCTCAAAAATGTCCCATAATGCCTCAAAATGGAGAAATCCAATATGGCCGGCGCCAGGTCAAAATCGAATTAATCACTTATCTTTTAGACTGTACAGGGTAAAAACCTGAATGTAATGTGCTTTTATAGGTTTTCACATATAGGGAATTCAATGTCATGCTCAGAATTAAGATCAAGACTAGAGAAAATGCTTGAAATTAATGTACATGGTTAAAATTGTTGTCTCGGATAATGAATAATTCATGAAAAAAGAGGACCATGAAACAGGTTGATGGCTTTCTGAAGAATTTACTTGAAACATGTTTAGAAGCAAGGTTGATTACCATATTTCAATTATATATTTATATTATTTATCTGTATTTATCTATTTATCTGTATTTTAACTATTTATTTAATAATGCATATTTACCTATTTATTTAGTAATTAATCCATTCTGTTCTAATCAATTCTTTAAACTTCTTGGTATGAAGAGGTAGGCTACACACTTAGGCTATCCTAATCATCCTCATCCTCCTCTCCAGCAGTGTTCTGACAGGTGCTGCTGCAGCTGCATGACTCCATGCATAACATGCAACTTTTCCTGCAACTGTAGCGCTGGCTTAGACATCCCTTGACGCAACCACAGGAGGTGATCTCCTTACAAGCTTTTGGAATTGGTGAGAGATAGTAGCTGTGGCACTAACTGATCATGCACATTTGGATGGCCTGATAAGTGTGTGTTGTGTTTGGGCCACCAACATGCTTTCTTGGCGCCCCCCAGTCGTGCATGAATTGTTTAATTATGCCTACACACACAAGGGAAGTCCGTTGTCGTTTTTTCTCTGGTAAACGTGCGGGTTCTCCTGTTTCCGAGGTTCCGCCAAGGAAGATGGCAAGAGTAGCCAGGGCGCTTGGGGAGTCCTCAGCAGCCTTACAAGCCTCACTTTTTTCTCTTAGCACAAGGCCTGCAGTTCCCCAACCTGCTCCTTCTACCAGTCCGCATGAGCTGGAGGAGGAAGATGAGGAGGCCATTGTGGACGTTGAGACGGTTCTTGCGTCTAAGGGAGAGGAGCTACCTTGTGCACTGCCCTGTGTAGCCAGCCCCGTGGGAGGCGAGCTGGCCCGTCTGTTTGAGGAGGTCCTTGGCAGGGCATCCAGGGCTCTTGATATTCCCCTTCCAGAAAAGCCCCTTGCCTCTGCATCTAGGTTCCACACAGACATGACTGAGCGCCCAGTGGCGGCACTTATTCCCCTCCTACCAGACTTTAGTGACTTGGTCTGTCACCAGTTTTCCTCCCCAACTACTTTTCATAGGTGGTCTGGCCAGGCTGTGCTTTCCAACATGCACGGTGAAGGGCTGATAGGTTGTGGCTCGCTCCCCCCAGTGGATCAAGCTTTGGAGCCCCTCTTCAACTCTCCCAACTCCCTCTTTGGTGGTCCCTCCTGCCTCAGTGCCAATGGCAGGACTATGGAGGCTCTGCTGGGTAAGCTGCATAGGCCCATAGTGATGTAGCCTCTGTGTACCTCACTGCAGTGTCTAAGGAGCAGGCAGTGGCATCGGGCCACTCCTTGCCTCAGTTCTAAGTAGCTAGACGCCATCTCTGGCTGTCTTAATCTCAGCTCCAGCAGGCAGACAGAGAACGTCTTTTGAGAGTGCCGGTGGAGCCTGGGTCCATGTTCGGCCCACAGCAGGCGCGTGACAGCTGGCCCTGTGCAGAAGAGGTGAGAGGGTATCTTGGCAGGCGTACCAGGGGCGCTAGGCGCCCTAGAGCATTCACGCCTCAGCCAACACCTCAGGCATCCCAGGGGCGGGGTGGCCGCCCACAAGCTGGCCAGGGGGCCAGCGTGCTACTAGCCGTGGCCTCTCCAGGTGCTCTCGTCATTCCTGACAATCTCCGGGCCAGCCAGCCTCACCTCTCAGCTCGATGCAGGAAGGCTTGGCTGGAGCAGATCCATGGGTGCTCTCCACCATGACCCATGCTCAGACCTTATATGCAGAGCTGTCCACCCTCCTGGACAAAAGGGCGATAAGGGAAGTGAGGAGTTCAGACCCCCAAGCGGGGTTCTTCTCCCGTTATTTTCCTGTACCCAAGCACACAGAGGACCTTCGTCCTATTTTAGACCTCAGGGCTCTCAACGTACACCGGTCTCTGAGGTGCAGGTTCATCACAGTTCCGAGGGTGCGGCAGGCCATCAATGCAGGGGACTGGTTTGCTACCATCGACCTACAGGATGCTTATTTTCAGATACCCATGGCCAGGGCATTGGCAGTTCCTGAGGTTTGCGTTCGAGGGTCAGGTCTTCGAGTTACAAGTCCCCCCATTTGGAATCTCTCTGGCCCCCCGAACCTTTACCAGGTGCATGGAGGCAGAGGGGGCTGAGGATATTAAACTATCTAGGCTCATCTGTGCAACCTCAGAAGTGCAATGCCGCCTACACGTGGCCTTGCTGTTGAAGCACATTCAGGACTTTGGCTTGCGCCCCAATCCCAAGAAAAGCAGGCTCGAGCCTTCCCAGGTCACCACCTTCCTGGGCATGGTCCTGGACTCCAGGAGGGCAACCGTCTCAATGTCTCAGTTGCTTCACGTTGCATGCCCAGGCGGAGTGGAAACTCTGCCTTCGCCTCTTGGGCCTTATGGCCCTTCACATGCGCCCAGTCCAGAGGTGCCTGTTGAGCCTTGGTCTGTGCCCCCAAGGGCCCTCCCAGGCCAAGGTGACTGTCCCGCAGGCTTCACAGGGCCCTATACTGGTGGAGAGATCCCGCCAACACCGAGAAGGAGAGTGCCATGGAACCAGAGATTCGTGACTGGGTCGTATTTACAGATGCATCCCCAGTGGGCTGGGGCGCCGTTCTCGATGGTCAGGGCATCAATGGTCTCTGGACGGACCCTTGGCTATCCCAGCACATCAATGTCCTGGAGCTGAGGGCTGCTCTCCTCGCCCTCCGACACTATCTACCGTGGCTAAGATGTGATGGTGAGGACCGACAGCACGGTGACTGCGGCCTACATCAACAGACAGGGGGGCTTGGGGTCTCCAGGTCTTTGCAGCCTGTCGACAGACCTGTGGCTCTGGGCTCATCCCCTGTTCAGCTCTCTCAGAGCAGTTCATGTGCCGGGGGCCTTGTATGCTGCGGCCAACATCTTGTCGAGGGGGCCCACATCCCGGACAGTCGAGGCTCTAGTTAGCTTCTTCCTATTCACAAAGGCTAACTAGCTAACGTTTTTTTAGTTTCTTACGATATATTAATCATTCAGTATAATCCTCACATAACAATATTCACATGCTATTATGTAAGGGATAATGGACGACACGGTGGTCTGTTCACAGAAGTTAATGCACGGTCGAGGTTGTAAAACGGCCCCGACGCGAAGCGGAGGGCCGTTTAAACCTCGTAGTGCATTAACTTCTGTGAACAGACCACCGTGAAGTCCATTATCCAGCTTATTCCACTGTTGCCACTTGCGTTGTGTTCATTTCCTGTTACAATTTAAACGTTTTAATCGCTAAAACTGTCTTGTTTGTAGAACTAATTTCTTCTAATTTCTCAACTCACAGGATAAACTGCCGTTACTAGTTCTAAATGGATGGTTGCTATGGCCAAAGGCCAGTCGTTAGTTCTATCTCTCCCGTTGTCAAGCGGGCGTATCCCAAGATTGTGATGAACTTTAGCTTTGAAACATCGCTATTTTACTTAGCCTGCTGTCATCCATCTAGCTAAAAGCCACCTCCGTCATATGCTACAATGTTGCAATGTTCTGAACGTATGCATTTTACAGCTCGGATGCAACGTGACAGTTCATTTAAACTTAACAACGAGTTCGGCGAATTAATATACAAGTGTGATACGGCCAAAAAAATGGATCTACTTCATAGGTGTGCAGATAACATACGGTTAATGGTCATTCTAAATTACGTAGGACAATGGGAAATTCAACCAAGCAGTGGAATAAAGATGTATTACATGGTCCTAAACAAATTGTTGTGATATTATGTTATAGTTTACCTGTTACTGCTGAGCATCATGTGAGAGGAGCGACATAATTGCTAAAAAGTGCCTCCTCAGTGTATAGGTAGAGGGTGTGGCCTCATTCAGGGTTACATATGGGTATTTGTGTGTGTAGGGGTACGGGTAGGGGTGGGATGGGCAAACATGTCATCATAGCACACTGACATCAAAACAATAGGCTCAGGTACAATATTTCAATAGTAGGCAAATCTAGTAGTAATAGCTTAAGAGTTTCAAGCATTTTCTTCAAATACTAAATAAATAGTTAAAATACAGATAAATAATATAAATAGATAGTTAAAATATAAAAATAAAAAACATGTTTCAAGTAAATTCTTCAGAAAGCCATCAACCTGTTTCATGGTCCTCTTTTTTCATGAATTATTCGTTATCCGAGACAACAATTTTAACCATGTACATTCATTTCAAGCATTTTCTCTAGTCTTGATCTTAAATCTGAGCATGGCATTGAATTCCCTATATGTGAAAACCTATAAAAGCACATTACATTCAGGTTTTTACCTTGTACAGTCCTAAAGATAAGTGATTAATTAGATTTTGACCTGGCGGTGGCGGCCATATTGGATTTCTCCGTTTTGAGGCATTATGGGACATTTTTGAGCCTGGCATACAGAAGATTTGAATTCAGCACCCTTCAAAACCCCTAAAAGTGTTGTATGCCAAAAATTAACATGATTTGTCTTCAGGGTTAATTTATTTTCAAAATTGACCTAGACTATAACATCAGACTGTGAGTAAGCCTCCATTTTGGCTCTCTGGATACAAGGGGCTCAGCTACCCATGAGTGGATCCTGACATGCCAAAAGCGGATCTCTGGGGTGGCCATGCAATCACCCTTTTCCACCTCATTTCAGTCTCAGCTAGCGTCCTCTGACCCCAACCCCCCCCCCCCCCCCACACACACACACACCACCACCCCCCATCCCTCTCCCACCTCTCCCTCTGTGTTTGGACTACAGACGATGCACAGTTAGTGGTTAAATAAGCACAAAGTCTTCCAGCTGGCAGGCTATGCTGACTGTCTATAGGGAAGCGCTCAGTACGAAGACAGAATCTATAGCTGATTACAGAGGGCCAGCCGTGCCCTTAAGCGTGCCCTTCCATTTTTAACTATTGCAAGGAAGTCTGTCTGTCTGTCTGTTGGTGGGTTGGTCTGGAGGATGAGGCACAGCGGCAGATGGAGGAGCGGTCCTGATGAGAGACGAGGAGTGGTATGTCATGCTGATTGCCAGACCGCTGCAGAGTGCGCGCGTGAGCGAGCGACCGCTGCTGCTGCACACTGTGGTTTTTGCCACAACAGAGCTCACCGTGATTAGCCTACAAATGAGACACGTGGAAAAAAAACACAAGCTTTGCCAATGCAAAATGATCTCTTTCAGAAGACAGGCCTTGCAGGGAAAAGTAAAATGCTTTTCTTTTTTTTTTCTTCTTTTTGGTCACGAGCAAATTCATAGCCCGCTTTGAGGAATTGATTTGTTTATTTACCTCAGAATGGCATTTAAACTTTTACTGATCTATTTCTCATTTCATTTCGGTTTTTATTATTTCCATGTATTTCTACGCGGGCCTCACGATGGGTGGAGGGGCTAGTTTAGCCCTACTTGAGGCGCTGAATAATTTAAGAAGGCGCATGCTAACGAGAAGGGAGCGGCACGGGTCGTGCAAGAGGCGGTGATGTAATGGTGTGTAACTCCTGAATAACATCTGATCCAGAAAGGAGAAGAGAGCACCAGCCGCCAGAAACACCTGTCAGCTGGACAGAGCCCCATGTCTTGCCCTTCAGAACAGAGACATTGTGTGGTGCACACACACATACACAAACACACACACACGCACACACACTCGCACATACACACACACATACACACACACGCAAACGCACACGCACGCACACACACACAGAGCACAGACACCATTCTGCACAAATGCTTGTTACTTATTTTGAATCAAATTCACCCTGAATACTAAAACGACATGTTCTAATTAAAGTATGTCTAGATCGAATAGAAGACCTTTCATCCCAGCAGTAAATCATGTTGGGTAAAGATTAG
This sequence comes from Alosa pseudoharengus, assembly GCF_046254945.1. Classification (NCBI taxonomy): domain Eukaryota; kingdom Metazoa; phylum Chordata; class Actinopteri; order Clupeiformes; family Clupeidae; genus Alosa; species Alosa pseudoharengus. Next base: position 147,179 of record NW_027468754.1, read on the forward strand.
GTGAACTTGAGACTAATTAACTGTACAAATGTCAATGCTGCACATCAATGGATTAATCTGTTTGAACAAGGTTTCCTTGTGTTGTCAGAATTATGTCAGACTTTGGACACATCACCAATATACATATCATGGCTGTTGATATTTAAGAGCAGCTCAATCCTGAGCAGTATGAAGTTTAATAACGTGGATGACAAATGATCATTCGTTGCTGATAATATATAAGGTGTAATTGTTTTGATGATATAACTGCCAGCAGCCATGCTAATTGTTTGAGACTTAGCTCTGTGCAAGGTTTAATAATTTCAATGACATGACAGCTAACAGCCATGGTAATTGTTTGAGGTTTAACCACACAATGGTGGATCAAAGTGGTCTGAAATGTAGGGCAACTGATGTCAATGCAGTGTCATTTGCAGAGCCTTTGTGAGACAGAGGAGAGGGCTCTGAGCTTCAAGATTAAACATATTTGTACTGGATGAATTAATCCTTTGATCTGTGGTCACAATAGCACATGTTTCTGAGGTTTGATGTGACCTGCTCTGATCTTTTCGATGTCAGGTCTCATCTGTCAGTACCTGCTATACGGAACACAAGAAAGAACGACAGAAAGAAAGAAAGAAAGAGGGAGAGAGAGAGGTTGGGGAGAGAGAGAATTATTTAGAGCATTGGTTATGGACCCTGTGGAAAACTTGTCTCTGGGCGGATGTCAGTGTGTGTGTGTGTCTGCCTATGTAGATGTCAGCATATCTGCTTTTGCATTCACAGATCATGGCCTCACACTGTGGTTATATATCCAAAAGCAGGAGAGAGAAACTAAAACGTTGGGGAAACTAAAAATAAAGCTACTTGTTATGCTCACATCTCCCTCCCAGTCAAAAAACAAAACAAAAACAAATCAGCAGCCATCTCTATTTCAGAATTTTCCCATTTTTATGGGATGGCTTAAATTACTATGTCTCGTCTAAAACTACTGTTTTCAGTGACAGCAGAGAGAAAATGAATAGCAGAGACTAAACAATGCTGAGAGACGAGGGAAAACAATGACAGCAACAACAAAAACAGACATGGATCGATCCTCACTGAAGGTGTATCTGTGGTGATGGAGAATGCTGCCATTACCCCCTGCTGCCATTCCAATAGAGTGCCAGAAAGAAAGTTTTGATCTGGCAGCAAAGTAAAGGTTTGTGTGTGTGTGTGTGTGAGTGTGTGTGTGTGTGAGTGTGTGTGTGTGTGTGTGCCTACATGCGCCTACGCATGCTTGCGTGTGTGTCTGTGTGTTTCTCTGTGTGTGTGTGTGTGTGTGTGTGTGTATGTCTGAGATTGTGTATGTGTGTGTGTATGTGTGTGTGTGTGTGTGTTTGTGTGTGTGTGTATGTGCACAGTGAAGCTCATGCTGGGCCAGTTCCAGCGTGAGTCTGTCAAGGTCATTCTGAAGGAGAGTTGGCTGTGCTTCTCTCCTGATAATGATCTATGCTCCATGCTCCATTACTGTATGAGATCCATCCACGCAGTCCACATGGATATGGGACCTTTAACTTGAAAGCCATGTCTCAACATGTCACAATAGATTTGTAGGACCAATGCAGTAATAGTTAACTTGTGCTAACTTGATTTTGTAAAATACTACTACTAGTCATAATAATAATAATAATAATAATAATAATAATAGTACTACTAATAATAATAACTAGTATGTATGATGTTGCCATCTGAGCTTCCTAGGTACTCTCCATCTCCTACTCCTGTAACTATTTGTAAACATTAAATCTTGCGTTTTATCCTTGTGGTTACTCAAAAATTGTTTAACAATGCAATACAATTATATACACAGTCTGAACTATAGTAGAAGTGAACTATAGAAGTGCTTTAACCTGTGCGTGCGTGTGAGAGAGAGAGAGATAGTGTATGTGTAAGAAAATGAAGTGTGCACTCCTTGTGTATGTATGTTTCAGACTGTTAGTACATGTGTGTGTGTGCGCACGCACGTGTGAATATTTGTGTATGTACAAAACTTCAAATTGTTCACTACCAGTGTGTGTATGTGTGTGTGTAAACCTCTGAGCATGTAGTGTGCACAGGTGTGTGTGTATGTCTGTCTGCGTATGTGTGTATACATGTTTGCCTGTGCGTATGTGTGTGTGTGTGTGTGTATTTGTGCGTGTGTGTGAATGTGAAGCCATGCATTTCAAGGCATACGTTAATCAGACAAAAAAATTATGAAAAAGTATGCACACTAGATGCTGCTTCTATACTGTTTTAATGTAAACACACACAAACACTCAACCCTAAGTGATAATCACTGGGGTCCAAGCAGTTTGAAATGTATCAGTTGCAGTGCTTCCTATAGAAGAAATTTGCAGACATTCATCTCAAGCCATGTCAACTTTGTCCCTTCACCTTACAAGATATTGGCACAAGCATGTCTTGAGAAATATGTCAGTTACAGCACTCCCTATGAAAGGAATATCATGTCATTTGGTGTGCATCTCAATAATGTGATAGCAATGAAGCATGGCAAATTTCATTGGCTTTGAACCTTCACATCACAAGATATTGGCACAAAATAGCTTTGGCTGCGGAATTTTAATTGGGTTATGGTGGCCATTTTGTTGACCAAATGAAACTTTAGGAAGCCAAATGAAACTTTAGGAGATGTGATCAAGTATGGCTTTAGCCTTTAAATACCCATACAAACCTTTGGCAAATTTGGGATTTACTCTGCAGGTCCATCTGGCCAAGAGACCATTGAAGCCCATTTCCAATGTCCCTAAAACATGAGCACACAAATACAATCGCTAATCCGGCATGGACGTGTATTTCTTTGGAATTAGGTAAACAACTGCATTTAAAACCTTCGCTAATGAGAATGCTACACTTCTGAAGCGATTTCGTAAGAGTTTAATGCACAAATTTAAGTTTAATTTTACTGAAACTTTACCAAACCCATTCTCAATTACAATTGAGAAGGTCTGCGTGCTAACCAGGCACAGGCAAGTGTGATGAGATATAGAAATGCATAAGGTGTTGCATCCTCTATGGACCTGGCGTGCATCCAGAGGTTGCCAGGGTGATCCTACACAACAAGTGCAATTTATGACATCTCATCACAAGATATTTGCATCTATCTTTGTCATCACTATAGATGGGGCTACACCATAAAAATAGCTTTCGGTCTACCTCCTCTGTCAGGTGGCCCAGGGTGGGTGGAGGGAGTGGCCCCAGGGGACCAAAAGCTTCTGATTCCTTATCAGCCTCGTGGGGCTACATGCCTACCAAGTTTGATGTACCCCGGTGTTATGGTGTCCCAGGAATCAGCAACCAAAAATTGCTGTACTTTGCGGCAGTCATAATAATAATAATGCTAACAATATTAATAATTGATTCCAACAAATCTAAAAATGTCTTTATTTGAAAATGAATTGAATTTAAAGTAACTGGTGTTTAGCAGATACTTTTATCCTTAGCAACACATACTCACAACAGCAGACAAAGTCCGACCAACAAGGCGCTATCTGCTTCACCATGTCAACAACACACATTTCAGCCTCCTCATTTCCCACCAAGTCATATGGGAGATGTACCAAACAAGTAATGATCTGTTGGGTCTGGGAGTCATAGAAGTGGTACTACTTATTCACAAAACAAACTCTCTTGTTAGTTCTGTACACCTATCCACTCCACTCCATACAATTCACACAACACACACACACACACACACACACACACACACACACACACACACACACACACACACACACACACACACACACACACGAACACACACAAACACACACACACACAAGTGACCCATATAGCTTCATACAGTTTTAAAACAATGGGCCTTACTTGCAAAAAAAGAAAATTGATAAGGAGTGTTCTTAGTTCAATACAGTATACAGTATGTGTGTGTGTGTCTCTCCCTCTCTCTCTCTCTCTCTATCTGTACAGTATGTGTGTGTGTGTGTGTGTGTGTGTGTGTGTGTGTGGTTTATCCTCATACTTTCTCTCCTGAAAACCTCCTGTGGATCAACCCCTGAGGTTTTGCTATAATAACATATTTCCAAAGCTGACATTTAATCCATGCAAACAAATCACCACAGAGACCCAGTGTCTACCAGCCCAGGCTTATATGCCGAGCAGGAAACCATCAACCCAGGCAGGAGTAATCAAACTTAATAGATCAATCTAGCATTGGATCAGGGACAGTGGGGGATTGTGTTATTTGCGTGGTGCAATAACCTCATTTTCCATTATCACGACTGGGCCGGTCCTGAGAGGGAAAACAATCCATACCACCCTATCAGATTTGTGTGTAGAAAAACTGAATTATTATTCATACAAAGTGCATCTGCAGTTCTATTTGCATGCCATTTGTTCCATACCAAGATGAAAAAGAAAAGTTTTTCCACAAAGGTTACTCTCACTCTCGCCTCTTTTGCACTTTTCTCCAATATTTTGGGCCACAAGTATGAAATGTGAAAATGTGAAACAATTATGGGGTAAGCATCTCTCCATCAGATGGGATAGCAAAGCTTTCTGTAACAAAAAGATATTCACGCAAAAAGAAAGGCCTAATATAAATGAAAGATAGACCTGCTTTACTAACTGAAACATTAACTATTAGCAAGGTTTTGAGGTATGCTTTTATCAGACACCTAGTTAACAGTCAGTCTGTTATAATGTTTGAATAGAGAATCAAGAGATGAAGACTGGGGAAGGATTTCTGTTTGTCGAGGACAGGGAGGAACGTATGGATGGATGTAAACACCAGAAGACAATAAAAATATGTAATCACATAGAAGAACAGGCAAACAACATGGCTCAGTGTTACTGAATGTACCTATTTATACAGGCAGTGAAAACATGGGCAGATATATGGAGAGGACTGTATGGATTGGTGATATTTCAGTGGTGTACTATTATTAGAGTGAATGAAAAGTAACATAAAGCTGTAAGGATCACAAAAGATATTATTAATCAATAGAGCATCACACGGTCACACACAACTCTAACTGCCACATTTAGAAACAATCTCAAACAATAAGCAATATCAGCAACTCATCTCAATGTGATCTACTACTCAAAACTACACGTGTGTGTCATGAAAGCAACACAGTTATTTTTCCTGAAAATAACAGCTTCAAACTCATTCTGAGACTACACTACCTTATAATACAGAGAATGAAGTCTGTAGCGTGACTTTACAATAAGAAGATGTGATCATAATTTATAATCAGAATCATAATTTAGGCTACTATTAAAAGATTTTTAGTCATATAACTGCTTAAATCCAACTTGCTCTAAAACAAACAAAAATGTGCAAATGCTGCAAGATAACAATAGACAACCAGTGTGAAACAAGTTAGACTTATAGGGCTCTATCTTCCGTGCCGGCGCAATTGACTTTGTATACTGGCGCGTTTGTCTTTCCTATTTTGCAGTCAGCGCATATTGGAATTTACATTCCACAGGTACATGCCTGTAAATTAGGGAATTCCATTGCGCCCACGGGGGCGGTTCAGCGAAAAGACGGGGCGTGTTCCGGCGCAAACGTTCACTGTTGGTATTTTGCAGTTTCAGAAAACAATTACGCCACAGACCAGGAACTCCCTGGTCTAAAGTCTGTGGCGAAAATGCAGATGCTATTTTAAGGGCGCATGCATGACCACAGGCCTGCATGAATGAATGCGTTGCACACCAATCTACAGACACCTCCGTGCACAGACGGAAACATTCAAAGCCTTGATAATATTTGTCCATTTCCCGGTTTTGTTCGTGCATTGGTGACCTAAATATTTAGTAGCCTATATAGTACAACATCTACATGCAATATCTTTACAACAACGCCTAATTACGACCTATTAATCTGGACAACTTTATAGGCTACAGCCCTATAAAGGCTAAAGTTACTTTTAGTTTTGTTCCAATTTACCGTTGTGTAAGGTTTTAAGCACCATAATTTTGCCTACCTTGTTGTAGCCCATCTGAAATAACTCCAAGCTTTGCTATGTTCCCTCCATCCTTTCGTTATTTTCAAAAAACGTTTTATATCCATGATGGCCTTGAAATCTTGAGTTAGTGAATTAGCTTAAATCAGCTTTTCATGTGCTGTTAACCAGCAACAGATAGTACAAGAAAGCAGCAAGTATGGTTACAATTTCTGTAGTTGCTGCATCCATTCATTGTTATTCTCTCTCCTGCTCAAATAAATGTTGTGCGTGAATTAAGTTGATGATAACGTGTTTACAAACTCTGCTTTACAGAAAATATTGTAAATAGTCTACTGTCACGCAGTTAATGGGATACTGTGCAGAGTTGAAAGTTAGGTCAACTTAAACGAAGCCCTTGCTTGGCCGCCTGTGCTGCGCAACGCACACTTCGCTCCTCTCATCTATACAACGTAGTTCCCATTTCTGTAAACCATACATAATTTCAACGAAACATATTACCACTCGAGGGAAATCAGTGTGGTGTCCATGTGAAAAAATAGGCATAAATCTAGCGTACACATTTTCACGAATCACTGATGTGTTGGTGACATAAATTAGGAAATGTTAGAGGACTTAAGGAGACGTGATGTTGAACTGCATGCCGATGCCATTTAACCCAAATGCCCCAGCGGCAGCACGGGAGAGAAGAGATTAACTGACAGAAGATATGCATTGTCTATACTAGAGAGGTAATGTTAGATTACATTGTACATTGCAAATATATCACGATGCATTCATAACCTCGTGATTCAGTGAGAATGATCCCAAAACATCGGAAAGTATGTCTTTGTGACAATTCTGTATTACATTTTGTCAAGATGAAAAATCAATAGCTAACTGTTCCCAACTGAACAGTGATTATAGCGCTGTGAACGCTCCTGGCTGCACCTGGCAAATACGCCACCATAATAGCAATCAGCTATGGAACAAGCGTGCCTGTTGTTAAAGGGAATGTGAGATGACGCTCTGATTGGTTTATTGCACGTTACGCCCAAACCACACCCATGATTAATGTAGCTACTTCAGACCACCCCATTTTAGATTTGCGTTGGGCGCAACAGTCAAATATCCCGCCGGTAAAATAGCATCAGCGCCCAAGATCCGCCCACAAAGTGAATTACGTTTTGCGCAAAGACACTTCCGTTTCAGACCGTTAAAATAGGGCCCATAATGTTTAAAAACTTAGAAGCTTAGAATTGAAGTGTTTTTTCTTAATTAAAAGCATAAATTGTTTTTGCTAGAATAACCTGCTATAATTTTGCTTACATTTAGAGAGTGTTTTTCTTAAACATAAAAGAAAGTTTGCTTATAAAACTTAAAGTGTTTTGCTCAGACTTAAGGAATATTTATTTGAAACATAAAATGTGTTTGCTTAGATATAAAAGGGTTGTGTTAGATTTAAAGTGTGTTAACCTAAATGAAATGTGCTTTGAATGAAATTTAAGGACAGAATGTAAGAACATAATGTACCAGCTGAAAGAAACTTTGTCAGCAAAACAAAAGCTGACTGGCAACTCGAAAAACAAAAAAAAGCAGAATCATTATTTCATGGCAAGACAGAATATCAAACTAGGACATGTTCTGCCCGACCGAGAGGGGTATAAAAAGAGAACGGCCCCTTGTTCAGGGTTCTTTGTTCTTCTTTTTAATTTTTCTTCGGGTCGAGCCGCAGAGACTTGAACGCATTTTTCTTTCTTTGTATTTTTATTTGTATTTAATAAAAGTCAAAATCCTAACCTTTGGTTAAAGGGTTTGTAAAAAGACCGTCTAGCGTTTTCTCATATTTGTCTGCCTCTCCTGTGTTGCTGAAAACCCCGGACGCCTTGCAACATGGGCCATGCCCAAAGACTTGACTTCGCTCCGGGTAAGTAGGCATCCGTTTGAGGGCTACTTTCTAAGACACTGTATATGGGAAAAAAATATACTGCGCACGCACTGACATACACAGGAGTAGTGAACTCAGCCAGACATTTAGGAAGGAAAGTCCTATGCTCCAGGGCAGACAAAAAACCAAATAGGCTTTGTTAGCAAATTTATTTGTTGTGAAAAGTTGTTTGTGAAACTAAGGTCTAGGACCCGTTGTGGTCTAAATGCACATCACACACCCAAGCGAAGATCTGGAAATCTGTCTGATAAATACAAGTGTATTTAGGGATAGGACCTAAGTGGTTATAGATCTGTTGTGGTCAATTGAAGTTCTTAATTTAATTTTGACAAGAATCCCCAAATAATAGGGTAGTTGATTTTCTCTTAAATCTGGACGGGCAGACGAACGTCTGTAGAGAGTCTGACCTCTCTCAGATCATGATGACAAACAACTCTTGCATATACAGCTCTGAATTTCTTCCTCTTTTAGTGAAGTTAACCACATTTGAAGTATGAGTCAAGGGAATAGGGAACAGCGACTAAGAGATAGAGAGAGACTCTGAAGTGGTCTACCTTACTTAGCCCTAAACTCCAAATTAGGGAATTTGATTCAGATAGAGAGAGCCTCTCAATCAAGTCAATCCTCTCGTACATCCTAAACCCGTCGAAAAGGGGCCCTCGCATCAGACAAACACACTGAAAGATACTTCCTCTTTTGCCCTGTGATATTATCACAGTCCGAAGACGAACACAAACAGGAGTAGCGATCTCAACTGTGTTAAGGGGAATCCCTTTAGACACCAGAGTAGTCACAAAACACATACCTCCTCTTTTACCCTGTGAAATCCTTACAGTCCGAAGACGAGCGCACCCACACCTACATGAGTAGTGATCTCTACTGTGTTACGGGAGCCCCGTAGACACCAGAGTGGACACAAAACGAAACAAGTCTCTGACATTACCAATGCACACCTGGAATGCTTGATATTGCCCTTTATAATGTTGATTGGGTAGGATCCCCTTTTAGTCTGTTTTTGACTAACTGGGTACCATATTAGTGCTAAATGGAGTTGAATATTGACACAAAGGGGCACAGATATAATTTTCCCATTAGGTTGCTTTGAATGCATTATAAAGCAGAATTATTGCTAGAAACACAATTGTTGGGAGAAATGAAGTCAAGGCTACCATGGGACAGACGTTTATTGGCATGGAACAACAGGCAGGTGTACTCATTCTACACATACAGTAAACCTTTATCTGTTTGCTTATCTTCCTCTTCTATGTTTTTTCCACTGAATTGTAGCTCAGGTTTTGTTGTTGCCATTCTGTCAATGAAAGGAAGTAGCAGTTTTCTTTGATTATGAAATTACATTTACCAGGCAATGGCTTTGTGGAGTCCAGAAAAAGATCAATGTACTGTAGCACGCTTGCTTACCAGATATGCAAACAATGCTGAAGTCTCAGTGGCAGAAGCAAAGTAAAAAGGTGTTTCTATTGATTTTGCTAGTAGCACTATACTTCCCAAGTGCTGAACTGAATTTGCTTGTTGACTTGTTCGACATGGTGAAAAATATCCATTCGAATGGACTGGATTGCATTTCCCATGCTGTAGTTTTGTAGTTGCCATTGACATACAATATTGTTGACTTACTGTACCTTTGCCTATGTTGGCGTTTCAGTGAAAACTAGTTAGGGATCAAAATCAAGGACAGTGGGTGAGAGAGGGTTAATGTCTACAGAAAATATAGCACCAAGTACAGGCCAGTGGGACCTCTGCTGAAGTCAAGGTAATGTTGACACACAAGTAAGAAAAGGCAGCATGCAGCTATGCGTGGGAATAGCGATATTGCTGACTTGCTTCAGTCTTCATATATTTCACTTTCTGAAAGAGGATGCGAGAATGAAAGAGACAGCCCTGGAATGAAACATGGCTTTTCAGTGTATTTAGCCAAACAGCAACAGAAGCAAGAGCGAAACAAACAAATACACACTAAAGAAAAATAGAATAGAATGTACTAGAACCTGACATCCACTTGACAGAGGAATGCACAGCTCACAATTGTGTGTCTTCACAGTAAACAATGAAAACTGAATGAAAACAAATGAATGTCTGGAGCCAAATGTGCTCGCCTGTGACTTTGTAAGACAACGGAAACAGACAAAGCCAAAGTTGGATGGCTTGCTGAAATATGACATTCTGAGCCTGAGTCAAGAGGCAGTCCAGAGGACGAGTGAGAGACAGAGAGAGAGAGAGAGAGAGAGAGAGAACAGGATGCCTCTGAAGAGAAGAGTGAGGCTGAGCGGATGTGACAGAGTGTGGGCCATTGGACGGGCCCCTCTGATCCTAGCCCCTTAGGCTCCACGAGAGCCGAGGGCTGCTTGCGTCCACTGAAGTGACCACCACACATCACTGACAGACGCTGATGAGTCCTGACAGCTTGCTCATTATTTAATGTGTGTGTGTGTGTGTGTGTGTGTCAAAGACCAAAAAACAAAGGCATACAGTACTTACATATGCCAGATATGCTTGTTTGAGTGTAGCTTACAAAATGCAAACGTATGCAAATAAATATGTGTGCTTGTTTGAGAGCCAGTGTAGAGACACTTGTTTACTTTCACCTCCCAATAAATGCTTGGGTATGTACTTGCTTTAATCATTTCATACATCCACATTTATAGTGCTTCATGTTCATCACATAAAGTGCCAGACTTTGGGAAATCATACCTTCATGAGATTACCAGCAAAGATTTCAAACAACTGTGCATCAGGTATCAGGTGTGCCATCTTGTTAGTTAGATAGACTACAAGAATAAAGGTTCATGAAAGCTGAACCCTTTATTCACTGAAAAACGTGAGCGAGATATTATATGATTTTGATTGTAATATTTGTATACTTCCATAGGGAAAACAGAGACAATGTAGAAGGGACTCTTACAATAACTAGTTTACATTGACAGCATTAATCCAAATATTGACCTTATTTGAATAAGACAATATTACGAGTACAGTTTTTATACAAGCTTTTAATGGAATATTCCATCCATATTCCCATTCACATGTAACACAGTATAGTCTGATAATAGCTAGCAGGTTCTAAAGAATCTTTTGTATCTAGCATCCTGAGTTACAGTACCCTCCAGAATTATTGGCACCTTTGGTAATGTTGATTAAAAAATGGCATAAAAATAATCTTTTGATGATTCATTGTACTCTCACAATGAAAACAACAAGGAAAATCCACCCTTGAAGGGAAGAAAATGTATTCTGAGAAAAAAGAAAATCTCATAAAGAAATAAATATTTTTAACAAAAACACGTTGCTCACAATTATTGGCAGCCCTAGAAAATCTTACATACAGGACCTAACAGAAACATTTCCCTATCTAATTTTAACTATGTTAAGTTAATCAGAGAACTTTCAGAGGTAGTTCATTACTTTGTTTTTCACTAAGATATGAAAATATAGTGACACAGAGGCTAAATCCTCTTGTCATTTTTCAACACCAGAAAGACAAGAGAATACACAAAATGTAAATAAAAAAAAGTGTATAGTTTATAAAAACTAGGTACTTTGTTAAAAAAAGCCTATATTTAGAGTTAAAACAATGATTAAAAGGTTCTAATCAACTGGAAATGTAACAAACATGCTTGGACAAAGACCCATGGTTATCTCGCCCCCACATACAGTATGGAGGATAAGATAGGCAAAAAATTCCATAAGGACCACTATTGGAAAGTTACAGACAAATGTGTCATCTTGAAGTCCCCCAAACAATCTTCAAAAGTGACCTCACTGCTAATAGCTTATTTAGAAGGCATGCTAGGTAAACGCCTGTCCAGTCATTTAATTAACAATGTAAATGGTAGGAGTTACCGAATGGTACAGTGACTTAGTCTGGAAGTGTGGTCTATCGTCAGATGACATGAAAATTGCACTCTTTGGCTAGGAACACTTTAGCTGTGTTTGACGTACATAGAAGAATGACTATACTGAAAAGAACCTCATACTTAATGAGAATTATGGTGGAGAGGCTGTGCTATTGTGGGGCTGTTTTTATTCCCAAAGGCCTTGGGAATCTAATTAAGGTGCATGGTATCACAAACAACATAAAAAACCTGAACATTTTTAAAGGAAATCTGTCAATCTCTGCCAAGATACTAAACGTTGGTCATGATTGGATCATATATCAGGTCAATGAACCACAACAAACGTCCAGATCAAAACAAATATGGTTTACTGAACGCAAAATCAAGCTTCGGCCATTGCCATCTCAGTCCCCTGATTTAAACTCCATAGAAAAACAGTGGGGTGAGTCAAAGAGGAGAATGCAGTGTGGACCTAGGAATCTGGACGATCTGGGGAGAGTTTGTAAAGACCAAGGGCTGTATTTTGCACCCTGGCGCATGGCGTAAAACTCGTTTTCCACCCGGCGCAAAGTTTAATTAATTATTTTGCACATTTATTTTTATTAACAATGCGCCCAGGGTGTGGCAATTAACAACTTAGGGAGTGGATTAGCGCATTGTCTAAAAATCGCTATTGTACACCTGGTCAGAAGTCTAAGGTAACCCATTGTCAGTCAAAGTAACTGCATATAACTGTCTTGTTGTTGACTGACACCATGGTGAAGTTAGTTTCACTTTGCCAATGAGTTAAAATAATAGAGGAGTGCAAATGCGTGAAGGCTATGCTAGGTTTTAGTAAAGCATGGTTTAGTGGAATGACTATTCCATACAGTCTCGCAAGTAGCCTCCTTCAAATGCGCCGTTGAATGTCAAAATACTGATGCATTTATTTGACATCGCGCTTTGCGCTGTTAAAGGGAATGACAGATGTCATTCTCATTGGTTTAAAATGATGTTACGCCCCAAACACACCCATGACTGATTAAAAAACCTAGGAACACCTTGTTGCGCCATGCGCTCGACGTTTGATAACGAAACCCCTCCCAATGTGGACTGGACATCCTACTAAATTTGAATAAGCTTTTGACGAGTGACGATGCGCTTTTGACTGTCATGATAGGGCCCCATCAGTCTTAAATCTCTTGCTTTGTATTCTCCAACTCTATGGGGTGTAATAGGTGAATATTACAAGTTTTTTTATTGGAAAAAGGAAGGCTTAAGAAGGTATTATAAGCAGGGGTGCCAATAATTGTGAGCAACGTGTTTTTGTTGAAAATATTTATTTCTTTATGATATTTTCCTTTTTCTCAAAAAATTGCTTCCCTTCAAGGTTGGAGTTTTCCTATTTGTTTTCATTGTGAGATTACAATAAATCACCAACAGATTATTTTTTATACAAGATTTTAGTCAACTTTAGCATGGGGTGCCAATAATTCTGGAGGGTATACTGTACTTCTGTAGGCCCTAGTTTAATGTAAATGCTTTTGGCATGACATCTTATGTATTATGGCATCTATTTTTGTTTAAATCGAGTTAATATCGGATTATTAATGTCCAAGACAACACACTCAATGTGCTTGTAGTTTTCCATGAAATAGAGCACACATGCACACATTCAAAACCTCCTTTTAGTTAGGAAGGGGTGATGTGTGTGTTGCCAGTACTCAATGCACCTCCCCTTTGCACACCTTACTGAGGCAGCCTGATGCAAGCTTATTGAACAGGCAGAATGAAAACACAATGAACACAAACACACACACACTCTCTCTTGCTCTCTCACACACACATACATACACACACTCTCTCTCTCTCTCTCTCTCTCACACACACATACACACACACACACACCTTTTAGAAATAGGCCATCATGACTTTACATTCTGCTTAACTATGATGCACTGGTACTGTACACACATCCTTACACATGTCCTCTCCAATTCAGAAGGACCAAACAATGACACAGTAACAAGCTATATTCAGAACAACCACCATGGTCCTTGAAGTCAGGAGGATTTCAGCCTGTTCCTAACAGCTTTGTTTCCACCTTGCCCTCAGTGTAGGTCTTACAATATGACATAGGCCAGTATCATTACACACACACACACATTGCACACACTTATTCACACATACCGTCACCGAACAAATATAAAGCACTTGACTCTTAGGCAGCCCAAAGCCGCGTTCAATATAAACTTCATAATGGGAGTGGCGTGAACCACCCCAGCCTTGTTTAACCTCTACAGAACTGATCCCTCACTCTGGTGAGAAAATAAAGTGAAATGGAAATGACCTGAGAGGCAGCTTAAGCAAACCTCAGCCCTGGCAGAGGGGAACAGAGGGTGGGAGTGAAGAGGGGATGAAATAGATGAAAAACGCTGCTCGCCCAAGATATGAAATGACACAGAGAAGACCGTGGGGGAAATTGTGGAGGTGGTGGGGCAGTCATAAGAATTTTCTCTCTCTCTCTCTCTCTCTCTCTCACACACACACACACACACAGACACACACTCTGAACCTCCAACTCTCATTCATGGAGATTCATTAGATACCTGAGCCCTCGGGCAGATAATACAGGAGGACCTGTACAATAGCAGTCTCATACAGCCCCAGACTGCCGCGTTGGCATAAGGCACTCACCTGCCCTCAGTGCCAGTCCTACCCATCACTGGATGCTTCAGCTGAACTGACTTGCAGCTGATGCACAGTGTAAATTCTCTCTATGAATAGTCTATATCTGTGGTGGGTCAATGTTTTCATCTGTGCCTGTGACAGATTCACTCTGCTACTTTAGAATTATCATTGCAGAGGAAGTGTAAGACCTAAATTTGGCGATGTCTCTGTGCCAATGCACAAATGAAGGAATGTAATGAAATGAGGTAATGGAATTTGGTCAAACATTTCACTCCTTCTCTGCCCCCCCCCCTCCACCCCCCAAAGGCCTTTGTTCTTCCTGTCACGTGGGAACAGTCCAATTACAATCTTAGCATGATCATGCTGACAGCCAACAAGACTGAGGCAAGAGACAGTTTTGGCTCTTTTGCTCTGAAGCGCATATTACTGAAGGTAACCACATCCCCCCATTTCGCCATGTAGGCCTGCCTAGTCAGCAATGTGCAAATGTAAAGGCCTGAATTGTTAACAAAAGAAATCCTTCAGCAGTATGTTGCCCATTATTATTCCCATCAAGAGATACACTAACTACAGTACCCACAATGTAATGCAATTAGGGTGCTATTAGCACTTTAGTAACACTCCTTCTCATAGCCATCAGCAACTGTCATTTCCTCCATGGCTTATTGAGAGCCGTTGGTTGGTGACTGGACTTCGCGGCCCTGTCTGTGAGCTGTGATGAACTGCAAGACTCCAAACATTACGCCGGGTATCCATCAATGGCCATGTCCCCCTGAGCGTACAGGGTGGGGGATCAATAGTCATTTATTGGTAACTTTTCAAGAGGGGCCTTCTCCACCATGAAACAAAGACTTTTGTGCACCCGTGAAGTTGATTAAAAACGGGAGTCCAGTGACAATCATATTGATCTGCCATTGCCCAGTGCT